>NW_028277743.1:0-297166 GCF_059751315.1 Micrasema longulum
TCTACAAAAGAGAAATTGAGTTTTGAGAGAAAAGTATTTTAACAATATTTATTATTAATATTAAAAGCATTAACTTTGTGGTCAAACATTTCAAACACACACGGTAAGTGGTTATTTACAAATATTTATTAACAATTTTTGTTTATTTATTTATTTATGTGCACAAGTGGTTGGTAAAATATATAAAAATTATTGCAAAAAAATATAAATCTAACACGGCACCAATTTTGTACCCAGCACAATATATTTTTTATTTATTTTTATTATTATTATTTTTTTTTTTTTTGCACCACAACAGGCCAGGAGGCTCAATTGCAGTGGTGAATTACATTACAGAACAACCAGGCTTGAGAAAAATCACAATTAAATTTTTTTTGTGTTCTCAACGGGAATCGAACCCGGAACCTTCCGTGAGTGAGTCAAGCGTCTTGACCACTACACCACGGAGGCCGCCATATTACATAATATAAATTTCTAACAGACAACAAGATGTAATGAGAACATGTTTGTGTGATTGTTTTGTGAGTTTGGAGAATGGTGTGTGGTATGTGGAGTGTGGTACGTGGAATGTAGTATGTGGAATGTGGTGTGTATGTTATATGAGTAGTGCAGATAAAAAACGGCAAATTATTATTAATGCTTCCGTTTGTAGCAGAGAGCTGAGTCGTTGAATACGTCAAAACCGCACATCTTCTAACATTTTAATAACCATGGATGTTTTGTGCACAAAGAACCAGGAAAAAGAATTTTGGATGTAATATCAGCATGAGTTCACTTTTATATTATAAGTTAGTTCACTTTACCTGCAAATGAGTTCAATTGTATATGTTTATATTATATCTAATTTCCAGGCAAACAAATAAGAATAATAATCTTGTAATAACAGAAGTCCGAGAGATAGATCGTGGGACATACAGCTGTGTTGCGACTAATCCCGTAGGATCACTACAAAGAAATTTCACCGTCAACGTTTTAGGTAAACACACTTTTTTTCTTTTCTTTCATACCTCACTTGAGATGCAATGTAACAAGCATAAAAACTTGGCTTAGCTTGGAGACTGCAACCTAAGTTAGATTATTGACATTACTATTATAAATACCTCCCTCCATTGATTCCAGCAAAAGGAAATACAGTATTGTTTTTGATTATTTTATTTATTCATTTTTATCATTTGTGAGGCTTTTACATAAAAGTTATACAGGCGGCCAGACACTCGAGATAGATCACCCTTAGGCATGTAAAATAGAGGTAAATCATATTCAGTAAATTGTTTACTGTTTTAAAGGTATTAATTTTTTCTTTATATTATGTTTATAACTTATAAACCCTCATTTTTGTAAATGTATAATACCTCAAGAGCGCTTTACAGAAGTGAAGTTTAAGTAAAAAAAAATCACTATTTTTATTTTATTTTTTATTATTTATTGGTTGAGGCAACCCATCCTAACAAGGATGATTTGTGCCACATGGCTATGTAGTTCGGTTTAAATGTAAAAAAAAAGTAAAAATATTTTAGTTTAAAAATTTATATAATTTAAAACAATGAATTTGGACAAGTGCTACTTCTGGGGATTAAACTGAAAAGACATCAAAGGATATGTACCAAACAACGCGTGGTCTATGTTTCTTTGAATCCCTTAAAATATGTATGTGTATATTTATGTTTTTCCTTTTTAAAAAATGTTATTATTATTTTATTTTATTTTTACATCTGAGCATGTTTTTCATTCTTTATTTTAATTCTTAACTTTTAATTACTTTCACAAATTTTCTTCATTTTTTTACTTTAATTTTAATTTTTAAACAACTTCTATTTATGTTTTTTTTTCTTCTCTTTTTTGTACTTTAATTAATAACCTTACATATAATTACTTTATAATATGGAAACTTCGCTGGTCCATTAGATTTAAGTCTAACTTGTGTAAAATATAAAACTTTGTAACTGTGCTGTATGTTTCCTAAATAAAAAAATAAATAAAATAAAAGTTCTCATCAAGCTCACACTTACACCAAGAACTGCACTATTTTGATTTTTAAACAAATGTTTATTTACAAAACAGTGGCCAATCCTCAGTCTGATAATATTGGAGACAATTGTTTTAGATTTTTTTGTGTGTATTAAGTTATCTTAAACATCACTTCATTTTCACAGTTTCACACTTCTGCTGGGAGAGCATTCTATGCCATAGGACCTGCGATCGCAATTTTTCACTGAATTTACTGCGCTGTTTGCATACAGGTATAATAACTTTTGCAATGATTTCCTCTTTGCAGTAAGACCTACAATATTGAACGAGACTTCTGACCCCGTATTACAGACAGTAGAAGGACAGTTGGTGGTTTTACCTTGCTCTGTGTATGCAGTCCCTACCCCGCAAGTTACCTGGATGTTCAACAAAGAACTTATCATACCATCCGATCGAATGCAAATGGATTCAGACAACACATTGAGGTATTTAAAACAGATATTATTAAGCTATAGACCCGGGCACAGTGCTTTGATCAAATTAAAGGAGATATGAATTATCCTAGACATGTGTTTTCGATTCAATGACTATAAATCTTTAAAAAATCAAGTAAAGATTAGTCAGCCTCACGGTTAAGTAGTTAGTGTAATTTTCTATCATGCCTGAGGTCCTGGGTTCGATTCTCGGTAAAACTAATTGGTTTTCTCATGGTTTTCACTGCATTTTATTTATTTATGCTTTATTAAGTTAGTTCATAACATCTTAAGAACTAATATAATATTTTAATAACATTACAACTTTTTTATCAGAATTTCTCCAAAACATATTTTTTCAAATTAATTTTAAATATTTAAATCTTTTCAATCTCCTTTATTTCTTCAGGTAACTCATTGTACAGCTTCAATCCCTTGTACAATGAGTTTTGAGATTCTGTTTTTCTCCTCATTTTTTTTATGGTCACCGGACCAACGGCTGAAGTGTAAGACTGATCATTTTACCTTCCTGTATATTACAGATGCTTTAACAATGTTTGAGTATGTCCAAATGCTTGCAGACTGGCTGGATTTCCTCCCTAGGGAGTTATTCATATTTAAATTTATTTCAACAGAAAGAAATAAATTTAAATTACAGATGCTCTTTGTTTGATACGCTGCGATTGGAGTGTCAATGCAGTGGAATGTTGATGAATATTAATAAATTGTTAAATTTTCAGATTTGTGGCAAATTTAACAGACTCGGGAGTATACAAATGTGAAGCAATAAATAAGGCAGGAAATTCAAGTCAGGACTATCTTGTGTTAGTTTTTGGTATGATAATTAATTCAAATTACTAGAAGTACGGAGTTGTTTGCAACTACGAGTACATATGTACGTAGGTACTAACTGTGCACGACACTCTCCGATTCCGCGTTTACATTCCTTAGCCAACAAATTTACTTATGATATAGACATTTTAATTCGACAATTATCCATTTTAAAACGTTCTTAAATGCACTGTTTGAAACTAATTATTAATGTCGTAATAAAACTTTCTTTTTCATACAATTTTTTCTCTGTTTTTGATGTGTATTATTATTTATTATTATCTTTTTCTGAAATTAATGTATCAAATATTTTTGTGTACCAGATATTATGTTACTATCTTATATATACTTACTGTAAACTAATTTTTATTTTTGTTTTTAACAATAATTTGTTAATACCATTTTTTTTATACATATGTAAATGTATGTATTTTTTTCTTTAAATTCTTTACAAGTTATTTACAATTTGCTTTTTAATTCAATTACTTTTCTTATATCCATATATATTTTTTTCCTTTTTACTATGTAAAGTTTCACTTTTATTTTGAATAGCAGTATGCTTTTTATTGTTTCTACATGTATACAAAAAAGCATTGTTTATCTTTTAAATTATTACTTCTATGTTTGTACTTACCTGTATATTTTTTATAAATGCCCCTTGGGCGTAATGTAAAATTAAATAAAAATAAAATAAAATAAATAAAATTAAATTGTATAAGTATATTTTGAGGTGTTTGTGATATCGATGGCAGCTATTTAAACTATTGTATGTTAAATAATTTTTCAGGACAAATAATCAAAGATGTTTAAAAGTGTTCCTAAATCCTAAATTTGGATGAAATGACTTAAAATTACAACAAAAGTCATTTTACTTGTCTAGAATCAGTTCTCCAATTGTGATAATTTCAACGTACAATCTTTTACATAGCTGCCATCTTGATAAACCATTGCATTAACTGTCCCGTATTACTGAATAGAAAGAAAGAAGAACTATTCAAATGAAAACACCTCGATTATTATTTTTTTTACCTTTTACTTTGTTTTATTTAAATTGTAAATTTTGTGACCACTTAAACCACGCCCCTGTGTATAATAAATACTTAACGCGTTATCTATTCGGGATGTTTAGGTATCACTCAAAAATACATTTCCCATTCGGGATGCTTCGGAATCCACTTGAAGTGACTTTCTAAATAGCAGACTTGTTAGATGAAGATACCTGACGCGTTACCCACCCCATTAAAAATCAAAACACACCAATTCTTTTATAAGACCTTATGACCTAGCCGTGATACTATTGGGTGTTAACATTTTTGTCGTTTTTTTCCGAATGAAGAGAATACAAGGACACAACAAAAAAAAGTTCAACAAATTAGTCGATAATTCATAGCATCTTCATTGTATACTGCGCAAATATTGCGAGCTGCTTTGTAGAGCGGGAAATTTCCTTTCAAATTATGTATAACTTTTACCATTTTGTTTTACTTTTGGCGCTCATTTTTAAATTTGTAAAAAACGGACACAACTTATCTTAACATCTAATGCAATGAAAACAATAATGTTTATGTTGGATGACGTTAGCAGGCGCTACTAAGGGGTGGTTTTGTAGCATTACAAAATTGAATAGTGCTAATTAAGAGAGACATAAATTAACAAGCGCTCGAGTGATTCGGAAACATCCTGAATGGATAACACATTCCCTACTCGCAAATGTTCTCCATCTCTGTTAGAACTTCTGCCAACATTATTTAAATATGTTTTTGTTTCATATTTTAGTTCCCCCATACATCTACCCTCCTGGAAATGAAGTGGTCAAGTCAACCAACGGATCTTACATCGTACTGGACTGCCACGCTATCGGTTTCCAGAACCAAATATTCTTTGGACCAAAGATGGGAAGTCAATCGACAATTCCAGCGACATCGTGTAAGAAATATTTTCTAAGCTGGGCCCAGATTGCAACGCCAACATTAACAGAGTTATCTTCTATGATTTAAAAAAAAAACATATTTGTTGATATGCTTTCAAAGTAAACCAAAATTTAAACAAATGTTTTGTATAACGTCGACCAATCAATACATAGGCGCTGAGCGCGAGTAAAATATTATTCAAAAAATTTGTGACACGAAAACGTATCCATAGTCACTGAGTCATGTGGTATGTAATTTTTTTTGTGTTTATCAGCATTAGTGGATTATTTGGTGGATCCCAATCAGACTCTTTTAATTACTAACAATCTCGATCCATTTATTTCTCTTCATATTTTTAAGTTTCTACGTTTTTAACATTTGCATTATCAAAAAAAATAATTTTTGTAACTTGTGGACAGTTACAAAGGATTATTGGCTCAGTTATATTTTGTTTTGCACATGTGTCTTTGTGAATTTGCTAGTAATTTGTTATTGTTTCAAAAAATAAATTTGAACTCAGAAATTATTGCAAATTGTTTCAGCTTATTTTTGCTTTCATTCACCTCAAGTCAGCTTAACTAACACTTCATGTTTTTTTAGATTAAATGACTCTGGCCGTCTGAATATCACCCGAGTAACAAGAAATAATTCTGGAACATTCATTTGCTCAGCTGAAAATTACGCAGGATTCTCTGAGAAGATTTTCTATGTAGTACTCAATGGTAAGTTTTGAAAAATTAAATCACCACCAAATTAGTAAAATTTCCTTGCTGAAAATGGCTGCTGCCCAAAATGTATGGGATAGAATAAAAAAATCTCCAAAAGCTAAGACTCTTAAGCGATGAATAAGGGATAAAAGAAATATAATATGTTAGTGTGCTACTTATCGGGTCCAAACTTCAGACCTTGCCATTCCAATGTGTTCCGTTCTCAAATCATTCTCTTCACAAGTTAGCTGCATTTGTGGACACTGCAGTAGGTGAAAATCTTCCTGCACCTCTCCATAATTGCAGCTCGTGTCATCTTTCTCCAGAAAACCCCACCTCTGTTGATCGCATTTGCATCTAGTCACCCCTACCCGTAGTCTGTTGAGAACTTTCCACACAGGGAAGTCCAAACTGTGGGGGGTGTTTGTGCTTTCGGATGGCATTATCCAGAGCCTACCGCCGAGTTCCTCTCGCTGTAGATTCTCTGGGTTTTTCTGAATTTGAGGAAACTCCTTTTCGATCCCAGTCTCGGAGTCTAGGGTCATGGATCTGTTTGTGGCTGCTACATTTCTTCTGCTGTTGGGTGGAGGGATTCCTATTAAAGGGTAAAGTTTGTGCACCGGTGTGGGCTTAAGGCAGCTGGACACCAGTCGCGCCATATCATTTATAGCAATATCCACTTATTAACTCGTACAAGCGTACTCTGCAGCAGAGACATACAAACCCACGGCAGAAGTGTGGAGTACATGTGGAGATGCTGCTTAAGATGAACCAGTGAGCTTTCGAAATATATTATTCCTGGCGGAGACTTTCTGTTTAGCAATGTTGCTTATAAGGAAGCGTCCTATCAGTGTCAGTCCTTTAGTGTTTCACCCAGATATTTGGGTGTTTGGCAGTCGATTCTCTCTCCCTTCTGCGTGACCTTTTGATTATCATGATAGCCAATGATGGCGGTTTATAAAAATAGTGAATAGTAAATTAATATAATGTGTATTTTGTTTTTTAAGTATTATAAAGAAATACTTGCCTTCTTATGATTTAAGCTCGTATCACATGTGTCCGCCGCTGCTTCGCTGGACGATGCGTATCTGAGAGGTCCAAGATTCGACCCTAGAAATCGGGTTCGGTATCATTGATAGCATTGTTTATATTGACTTTTAAGGGATCAAACGTCTGCGGCTTATTTGCATAGACCAGTGATTTAACATAGCCTCACAAGAAAAAGTCTAATGGCCTTAAATAACACAATCTCGGTTTGCCAGTTAATGTTGCCGAAACGCGAGATAACCATGCCGCAAAAGATGCATTGTTGCATGCCCTGTATTGTGGGTCAAATCTTACACAATATCTTGTACAGTTCTTGTTAGATGTTGATCCAAGTAAGCTTTAGTTTTGTTTTTTGTCTGATTCAAATCAAGTCCCAAGGTTCGCACCCCGCTCTATCACAAATTGGTTCCCATTTTCTAATAGTGAGTTATTTACAACTCGTTGAAAATGGCCTCCGAAATTGAAATCTTTGGGTAAATCATAAGAATGAAGAATGAAAATTTGGCCATGTGAGATGTAGTCAGAGCGAAATCTAAAGGTTCTTAATACATTTTTAGAAGCTCCAAATATATTACCCAGTGAGTTACCGGCAAATGTGCAATTGTTAGCCGGTGAAGATGAGTTTAATATTCCTTGCCGAGGAAGTGGGAATCCTAAACCGTATATTACCTGGATGAAAGATGGCAAATACATAATAAATGGTAAATATCATTCTTTATTTTTACATTAAGGGCTCCATAAACAAATTTACTTTCGATGAAAGTATATTTACCAGTAAAGATAACTCTTAAGTAATGGCTAAAGGATAAATCCAGACCATTTATATCGATTAAAAAATTTAATATTTGATTCCGCGGAGCTATTGACACTTATCAATTTTGAAAAAAGTGCCCAGACTAATTAATGAATTTAAAATTTACGTGTCACTAAAGCACACCAGCCAATTACAATGTAAATTCTTCTTCGTGGTCTCAATCCTAAGGATTAGTTTGCAGCAAAGTCCTGCATCTCATCCTGCACCGCACTCTATTCTCTGCAGCCCCCTTCAGCTCAACATATGAGGCGCAGTCTAAGTCCTCGCACACTTGTTCCAAATACTCCCGCCAGGGGCGCCCTCTGTGATTTGTCCCCTCAGCTATTCCCTCTATGCAGGAGACCCTCATGGCGCGTAATGTGGCCGATCCATTGGGCTCGTCTCTCTGAGATGGTTTTAATTAGGTGCCTCCCTGCTTTGATTCTACTGAGAACCTCGTCATTAGTGATGTGGTTTCCCCTCCATATATTATTCTGTAGCACCACGTCTCAAAGGCCTCTTGTCTTTTTCTATCTTTTTCGGTAAGGCACCATGTCTCACAGCTGTACATCTGTGGGGTTCATAGTCCATTGATCGATAACACACAGACGTGCAACCATTTCACCTAAAATATAGATCGACGATCGATTCGATATTTAATGCAATACTATATATTTGCAAGTCTGGCGGCCTCCGTCGTGTAGTGGTCAAGACGCTTGACTCACGCACGGAAGGTTCCGGGTTCAATTCCCGGTGAGAACACAAAAATTAAAATGTGATTTTTCTCAAGCCTGGGTGCTCTGTGATGTAATTCACCACTGTAATTAGGCCTCCTGGCCTGTTGTAGTGCAAAAAAAAAAAAAATGTAAAAATGTAAGTCTAATGGTATTGCACATAATGACGAGAACAACATCCTGTAGTATATTAAAATCGTTCCAACCATGGAGATATGAAGAACAAAGGAACGTGGCCTATAAAGAGACAACAGGGCGTGGTAATGTCCAGTCAGCCCAACAAGTCAGTTCAACTCAGTCACATAGTTCCAGCATGCAGTCCAAGTGCAGTTACTTCAACACCTCATCGCTATTACAATTCGCCATGCAATAAATACACTTTCAACAGCAACTTCGTGTCTTTTGTCAATCTCTAACTGGGGTAGGAGCTCCAACCCTTAACAGTCTAATTCCTACACATCAATCTGTGTCGCTTAGCTCTTAAGTAGTTGTTTACTAAATATAATAATTTATGCGCTCCAAAATGTTGAGATTATAAATTTACCCATTTAAGATTCGCTCAGCATCTCTATGTTATTACACCAATTCATAAACAGGTTATACTTGTTGTGGGCTACGAGTATGAAAATTATAAACAAAATATTGCTTGTAGAGCAGTGTAAACTTTGAAGGGTTTTCTCAAACGACCCAGTGTATTAAACCAAAAACTCCTGCTTTTGAAAATGCTCTCTAATGTTGACTGCGTCCTGTGGTCTCTTTATATACCATGTTCCTTTGTAGTTCATTTCTTCATGGTAGGGACGATGTGAATGTACTGCAGAACGATGCTCCCGATTTTATGTGCAATACTGTTAGAGTTGCATTATATGTTGTACTGGATTCTATAGAAAATGATGACATTGCTTTCTTCGGTCATCGCACTATTTCAGGTGAAACGTTTTAGCACGTGTGTGTCATCGATTATCAGTAAAATTGTTATTGCTTCGTGTTCATTATTTTTTTATGTGTCTATGTAGGGCCACTGTAAATTGTCTTTAAACTTTAATTGCAAATTTTAAATGCGTCAAAAAAAAATGCAACTGAAAATATCTAAAGTTGTATAAATTCTAGATTTGCATACAAAGGTTCATTCGGACGGTACATTATCGTTGAGATTGGTTACCGAAGATTTGAGTGGAAAATATACTTGCCAAGCTGCCAATACCGAGGGCTCTATAGAAATTGACTACAACATTCAAGTAATCGGTATGTTTACATTTTTCAGTATTATATTATTATTTTGTACAACATAAGTATTACCTAGATAATATTGTGTTTTTCATTATGTAAATCTTCGCGTGCAATTGAAAGCGTGTCCTTTATCATAAAGTGTTATAAAGAAAACTGTATTTTTTATTTAAAACCTTGTATTTTTAGCTCCTCCAAGTTTGATTGATAGTGAGGAGCATAGCAAAACTATTACTGCTGTAGAACATTCTACCGCTAACCTAGAGTGCCCCCTGAAACACTCAACTGTGATGCCGACTATACAATGGTACAAGGTAAATCATTGGAGTTATTTACCACGTAATATTGTAATACCAGTATCAGGCATAGAAGAAACATTCACATTTTATCACTTCTTTACAATATTTTTAAATAATCCCACTTCGCCTGTTTATCTGAGAGAGCACTTGCAACCTCTATCACAACGTGGACGATCTCTTCGTTCTGGTAATGAGAGAACCCTTTTAATACCCTTAAATCGCTCTAATTTTCTTGCCTCTTCTTTTCTAGTTGTAACTGCTCGATTGTGGAATAATCTACCCACTAATGTTAGAGATGCCCTTTTTTTACATTTAAATCAAGATTGAAATGTTGCTATCTAAATATTTGAGTTTTTCCTTTCTCATTCTTCTTTCATTCCCATCTCTTCTCCTCTCTTCGTAGTATAGTGTGAATTTTTTTTTTTTAGTTAATTTTTGCTTATAATTTTGTATAAAATTTTAAGATTCGGTATAATTCCTTAGAATATGTCCTAGTACTAATAATTTTCTCAAACTGAACGGTTTGGGTAGGTAGGAAGAAATTGCCTTAAGCAATATGCCCGCCCTTATATGTATTTGTATATAAAGTGTTAAATAAATAAATAAATAATTGGTGGGGAAAACATTTTTTTTTGCGGGTGCAGGGGCAAAGCCCTACGGCTTCTTTATTAGTATAAGAGCGGAGTGGACTGTAATTTGACTGATTATACTAGCAGCGATGCGGTATGTGGTGTCAATTGTAGGTCACAATCTCTAACAAGGAAGATGGACTAGGAAGGTAAGACTCTTACCTGTTCCAGTCGTTTCTCGTTCCTTTCTGCATATCGAAGCGTTTGAGGAAGAATATTTGTTGAAAAAGGCAAGATTTATGAAAAGATAACCGTCTTACACACCTCTCATTTTACGCGATTATTTGGCCAAAAACAATTGTATCGGGTTGTGGTCCTGTGGCTAGTGTCTCGGACTCACGGACCAAAGGTCCCTGGTTCGAATCCCACTGTACCCCAACTTGATACCCATTTTCTAATAGTGAGTTATTTAAAATTCGTTGAAAATGGGTAAAATATTTGAGTAATTTATATGAACGCAAATATTTCTTTTTTAAAAAAATAAATAAAATGTAAAAGTCGTTGCCCATGCACCAAATTCACTTGATTTGTCTCCGTGTGACTTTTTCCTGTCCCCTAAACTCAAATTACCACTTTGCGGAAAGCATTTGAGGTAATAAAAAAAAAAATTGCAGAGGGAGCTGAAAGCCATTCCGAAATCGGCCTATGATTGGAAGAAACGTTTGCCCGTGTTGCCTCTAATGTGTTGCCTCTAATGGTGATTACTTTTAAGGGAATGAAATAAATATTGATGAATAATTGAGCTAAAGTAGTTTTTTTTTTTAATAAATTCGGGTCATATTTAAACATAAAGTATGCATTTCATAGATTTATTTCTCCATTTTTTATTTAATGTATTTTTTAGAATTCAGATTTGATCAAGGACAACGTAAACAAGACAGTTCTGAAGTTGGTGAATGTCACACGACACGATGCCTCAGAATACTCCTGCCTGGCCTCCAACGCTGGAGGGAAGGTATCCGCAACCTTCAAGCTCGTTGTGCAGTGGCCGCCCTCGTTCTCCGGAGGCAATAGTCCTGACCAGGAACACGTACATTTCATGGAAGGCGATCCGATGAAATTGGCATGCCATGTAGATGCCAATCCAGCGGCTGATGTAAGAACCGTATTTAAAAATCTATTAATTTATTTATAAAAATTCATATTTCAGTTCTACTGAACTGCTTATTTGCAGTTTGTCAATAAATAATTTTATATGTTTTTTTAACTATAACACACCCCACCCTTCTGCTCCCCGCACCCTGTAACCTAGTTGCAAGCAGTCATATTATTTACTTCCTATAATTCATTAAATAATATGCCGAGATCATCAAAAATAGTACACGGTGAAGTTAAAACAATCACTTACGCAGTTATACAATATTGTGACTGATCAACAGGTCCAATGGCTGAGAGATTTGGAAATGATCGGAGACATATCACCCATACTGAGAAGGAATTTTGTAAAAACACACCACGCTGGAGAGCATATGTGTGTTGCTTCCAATCCACATGGACAAATTACCAAGAAGTTTATTGTGCAGGTTTCAGGTAAGAAAGATAAATTATTTATTAACAAATATTTGCGTTCTTGTGTTTCAAATGTTTGAATTTTGAAACCACTTTTGACCAATCTGAAATAATCAAAATATTTTTTAAATGACACAGTGCTGTCTTCTAAAAGAGTGGAAACGGAAGACAGATCCTCGCTGTATCTTAAGTGAATTAAAAAATTAGGCGCCGAAAAGAGTCGTAGACATCATGGATCGTACAGCGTTCAAAATTGCAGTGGGCAGGACACTCGGGGAGACAATATGATGACAGGTGGACACCCAAAATAATAATGTGAAGACCATGGGCAAACAAAAGAGGTGTTGGAAGGCCAAAAGAGGTGTCACAAGTGTGACATCATTATTTACCCCGCAAAGATTAGTTCGTTCAATTATAATAATAATCGAAGCTATAAAACATGCATAAGAAATGTGTTAATTTTTTTTGAAGGTTTTATTTTTGTACATTTTAGAGAGGTCCATGCACAAATCTTTTTTGGGTGATCCCATGTAAGTTGGATTCGTTCCAACATTTCGGCTACCATTGCAAGAGCTATCTTCAGGGTAAACTGTATGTTTAGTAGAAAAAAATGTGTTTATGTACTAGTAGTTTGTACCGTGTCGCAGTCGGCAGTCGGCAGTCACATTCCGTGTCATTTTTGTTGTGTGTTGTGCCAGAAACCTGTGCTGTTTAGTTTAATTTAAGGCCGTCATCTTTGTTTATGTTATTTGGGTGTCTGTGTATTTCAATCGCCTCTTCTATTATTCGTGCTCTGTAATTTATGGGTTTATGCAAAATTTTTGGTTCAAAGGCGAAAAGATGTGTCTATAAAGTGTTCCGTTATTGCGGGTTTTACTTTTACATATATTTTTTCTACATAACACATACTTTACTCTGAAGATATCTCCTGCAATGGTAGCTGAAACATCGGAACAAAAAAATCTACGCACCTATTAAATTAATATTGGTTCATTTTGTTAATGAAATATTTCCAATAAAACCATTTTTCAAATCTGATTTCTGATAGCACCACACCTACTTATTGCGTGCTGACTACAAGAATTTAATATAACAATGCTAGAGTTACCTATGGTTAGACAAACAACTTTTTGTTAAGTTATATGTATGAGATTTTTTATTGTATTACTTTTTTATAAAAAATTATAAAAATTGTCATTGTATTTTGTAATATATGAGTGTGGTTTCAGCGCCTCCCAGAATCGAGGGTCTGGAGAACGTCAGTATGGAAGTGAGGCTGGGTCAGGCGGTCAGATTAGATTGTGCAGTTTCCGGGTATCCAAAACCGGATATCGACTGGACTGTCAAGTAAGCTAGCATTTTCCTATGCTATTTATATGTTTTACTGTAAATTGAGACCTTAATAATATCATCGGTATATTGATAAAATCCTCTAAAGGCATTGTTGCCTGTTTTGAGAAAAATCTTTTTGAATGTTTTGACTTAATTAATTTGATTAAATTGTAAATAGGACCCCTGTCATAGCACGTCTGTATTGTTTATGACTGGCAAAGTAAAGTACAGTTTGGGGACTATAGAACATAATTTTTTTATAAATGAGGTGAATCCAGTAAGTCAATTCCATTTGACGGATTCAAGAAAACAAGTACATATTCAGAAAAAAACTAATATTGTGAAAAGATCTACCGATCTCAAACTATTTTTCTACAAAACTCTTACCATCTTGTAGGCCTTGACATAAGCGACACACGCTTTTGTTTTCTCTCTTCATGACTGTGATGTCAACTGAGTAACAACATGTTCTTTTACCTCGTCATCATTATTGAACTTCCTACCACCGATGTTCGATTCCGAAATTCTAGTTTTTCATTGAGAAGTGATTTTGAAATTTGGGTAAATTTCACCGAGAGAATAGAAATTGTAAATTTTAAGTTTTCTATTTTTTTTTCAACTGCATGAACCAGTTTATCACCACCAACAATCAAATATGGACATTGTCGTGTATAGCCATCGTAACAAGATGATCAGTCTCACAGTTCTTATGGTCTAGGAAGACCATAAACACATTGATCTTCTTGAATGGAACCTCAGATACGGCACTAAGCAGATATCTGATAATGAAACCTTTATCTATTTCAGATATACGCCTGATTGGGATGTGATCGGAGACGGGAGAGTACTAAAGTCATTCAATGTGTCTAGACATTCAGAAGGGATGTATTCCTGTTTGGCTAAGAACAAGGCAGGGAATGCTACTAAGCAGTTCAACATCACCGTAGTGGAGTTACCAAGGACTCCGATAGTTAGAATCAATATTACAGGAATACATGATATCACTGAAGGCGTAGGAAATATTTCTTTGAAGGTAAAAACTAAGATCTATCATAATAAAATAATACTTAGTGTTGCAATGAATGTGGATCATTATTTTAGTGAGTTTGAGAGTTAAGGACCTGAGTTTGGAGAAGGAGATGTAAATACGAGAGCACTCGCCCTCCACCCAGTAGCCCGGCTCTCTAAAGACCTAGGCATGGACGTCAAGAATTGACTTACGGGGACCTGTCACAATAGATTTAGTATGCAGAAATTTTATACATTTTTCGAAATATAACCAAAGTTTTTGTAAGTGTAGGTTTTAATCATATAAATAAAAAGTATAATGCTATTAATCACACTTTTTAAAAGAATTCCAAAATAAGGCTTTGACGAGTGTTATTTAGCGACATAGAAAACGCTTTATCCTTTAATGTATGTAAAAGCACTTTTTATGGAATTGAGATATCGACTTCCTCCACCCATTTCAAGCAAGTATTCAAGACAACACAGAGGTAGGGGGTCATTCGGATTATAGAGGCGTTCGGATTAGCTGGGATTCGGACTTTCGAATCATCGCCATTGTTGAGATGTCTGTCTATATGAAATTCTAAGAGTGTCAAATACAGTATTTGCCCACAAATATTTGGACATACACAAAACACTGTCATGCTGCATCAGCATTCAACAGATAATTCATAATTAAACTAGATAATCCCATGTCACTGCATCTCATAGTGTCTAAAGTTTATCGAGAGTCTGAATTCAAATCTGTCAACTTATTTCCAGGCCGGTACAAATGTTTCCATTCTGTGCGTGTCCTCTGGCAATCCTCCCTCCTCTGTGATGTGGATAAGGAACGGGCTGGTGCTGAACGACTCCGAGGCCCTGAACTCTACGCAACTCGTCTTGGATAATCTCCACTCTCGCGATGCTGGGAAGTACACTTGCATGTCCAAAAATAGAATAGGATCCGAGGAAACGGACATTAACATCGATGTTCTAGGTGAGTTTTCAAAATACTTATTTAAAAACAATTGAAGATTTGACATTTGTAAAATGGGATGGCTTAATCGGATCAATTCTCGCATAGGTATAGGTAAACCAAATGCAGCATATTTCGATAATTTGTTACATGAAGGTAAGGTCATCAGTCCTACGCTTCAGGAATAGTGAAATATTGCAGTTACACAACCTTTAACATCAATATTTCACATCCACACTATTAGTAATCGATCCCTGGATCTTGGAAATGTTAGGGGAAGACGCAACCACTACACTACGAGGCGGACTTATCTCCTCTTGATTTCCTTATTCTGGATTTTTGCCTGAGAGTAGTCATCGAGTTGAAAGCAATTGACCGGGGTTCTGGTTCTATTTTACATGCAGAACTGTATTCTATGTAAATGAAAAAGAAAATATGGTGCTAGATATTTATTTTTATTTTTTAAAAGGAATAACCCACTGAGCCTCTATTTTAGAGGCTTGTCAGCAGGTGGGAAAGAAAGGATATGGAAGTAAGTTATGAATAATACACCACAACACCCAGACCAATTGAGAAAATATCTTTGATGGGTTTTTTCTTGCAACTGGCGGGAATCGAACTTGCGATGCCAGTTTCACAATTACCTGTTTAACCAACTGCGCCACGGCGCCTGTCAATTTTAATTAACCTAGCCGGACCGAAGGGGGGATTCAAATCCCTCATAGACCGATTTGGTCAATTTCACTTTATGTACATAAGCATTTGGCAAACTAACAAAAATGAATAAAATACACAAATGAGTAAAATATGTGTACGCGAAAACATGAATAAATTATTGCACAGTCACAAATACTTCCAACGTTTTATTCTCCTGATGCCATATACAAGTAGGCGCTGGGGTCGTTTGCCCCCCCCGTTCGGATCATGTGTAATTTTTGGATGCTTAGTGAGGGAAGAGTGAACAATTCTAGAACCTCTTTTCCCTCTTAAATTTTGACATGATAAATTTATGTAGAATGAAAAATTTCAGCCTATCCCGAAATTTTGGAAGACGGAAACTTCGAAATAATCCTCAGCAACAGCAACAAAACCAAAAACAAATGGAAGACTATCGAAATCCTGGAGAGACAGTCCATTAGGCTGAACTGCCGCTCGCAGGGAAACCCGGTCCCCGATGTGTACTGGTTTAAGGACAAGAACTACATGAGGTTCTATGACGCCAACGTCATGACGGAGGATCACGGCCAAGTGATGGTGATCAGAAAGGTTTCCAGAGAACACGGCGGGAACTATACTTGCGTGGCGAGAAACAACATAGGAGAGGATAAGATGAACTTTAAGGTTGACGTTTGGGGTAAGATGTTTAAAATTACGTAGGATTTATGCTTGAATGATGCACGGGAGTTCCTATTCAGTTGGAAATTGACAGATGAAAATGATGTTATGCCTCGATGTGTTTTTTACATGTTGAATAATATAGATTAGGCAATGGAGTGTGAGAATTACTGACTGAACTGAGTGTTTAACCGATAGAGTGATTGAGTACTTTTGTACTAATAAATTGTCCGTTGATATCCCTTTACTTTCTAGTGGGTAATGAGGAAGTTCATTAGCTACTAAAAAAAAAAAAGTTAACAGACTGTCAAAACTAAGTTAGAACTTGTGACATCACCGGTGGAGTAATTTCACAATTACAAAACTTTAAAAAATCATAGCGTTGATGATATATTACGATAATAATAAGATAAAGTACTTTTTTTTTTAAATGGCGTAGTTTTATAGTCTATTAACAAATAAAAAAATAAAATGGGAACAGTGAACTTTTTCATTAAAATTGCGATTTATAAAATTAAAAATTTGAAAGAGTAACCTCGTTTACCTCTACCTAATAGCCAGATTCTTTAAGAACCTGGGCATGGGGGAGGAATTTTATGTAGCAATAGAAATGAGAGTACTCGCTCTCCATTACAGACCTAGGCTTGGAGGGCGAGAATCAACTTTCAGGGGTCTGTCACAATAGATCTGCACAGATCGTAGTGACGCCAGGAGCTTATTTAATACTGACCTCCGTATTGAACAATAATAATGGATCGCAGAGAAAAATCTGTGCTATAATATTAATGAAAAAAGAGTTTAAAAGCTTTATATTTCTAGTGAGTCCATTTGTGGAGCAGCAGAAGGACGGAGGAATGATGTACGTGGCCAAGCGAGGAGAGAATGTTCAGCTCGAGTGTCCCATCACCAGCAACCCTAAACCAGTCATTAGATGGCTCAAGCACCCGTACTTTGATATCGTCAAAGATAAATTTCCTAACATTGAAATCAAAGATGCTAACAGCACTCTTGTAAGTCAATAAGCAAACAAATATTATTGTAACAGATGCGGTGGGTCACTTTTCTCTTAGAAATCGCACCACTACAAGCTATTATATCACCACAAGTGTAGGTGTCACCGCAGAATGCCCGGGCCGTATGTAGTGTAATAACAATACTAGGGAGGTTGTCGCTGTCTAGAGACCCCTTGCAGGCTCGTTAGTAGTAGAGGTCTCTATTCTATCTAAGAACTGTGATGAATAAATTTGAGTAGGTGCTTCGTCACATGGTTTTGCACGGGTAACATTCGCCGTTTCTCTATGGTGCAGTACAATCTGTCACAATACACTTTCTTTTTTTCCATGATTTGTCATGCAAAGCGGCCGGACTTGCCAATGCCGAGCAAATTTTATTAAATTTATTTTAAATGCTCTTCTGGAAATTTAAATTCATTGATAATTATTTTGATCTGTATTTATATTTTAAGCTTTATAAATATTTTCCTAAAGGTCATCCAGATGCACGAATGTTTTTCTTAGAGGTTATCTTTTAAAATAAACCTGATAATATATCTGTACCTCAGAGGCAGTCGGATGCAAATCCAGAATTTGATAAAATGACATTTCGATTTTTGTATCTAGTTTATGATCATGTCTATTGATTTTGAAGAAATGAAAGTCTTATAATGAATGAACCAATGTATTAAGATACTAAAAATACAAATTAACGCTATCAATAAGTAGAAATCATTTAGAGAAAAGTTTTTTTTTTTCTTTAGGCTTTTGTTGAACATTTGACGCTAGGATTTGCATCCGTCTGCCTCAGAGGTACAGATATATTCTTTTCACTATATCTTATGATATGCTTTGGTAAATAAAAATATTTGTATTAAGAAAAGCTTTTTATTTAAAGGTTCGTCTTGTGTGCAATTTCACATGTGGTCGGAGAGTATATTTTATTTAAGGGTGGTTTTGGTCTCTTGTTTTACTCGACTAATCTGGTTGGTGGATGAAGAAGCTCGGGTGGGTGCTTCGCCCCCTGAATTTCTCCACCACAATACTGAAATGCGAGATATAAGAGCACCCGCTCTCCACTCAGTAGCCCGGCTCTTTAAAGATCTATGCTCGGAGGGAGAGATAGATCTACTCAGGCCACAGTGACATCAGGAGCTTATTAAGAACAGACCCCCCCCATCTACAAGAATAAGAATTAAAAACTGCGCAAAAGTGTATTGTTGCTCCTGAAAACCTGTAAAGATATGCAATTTTATTACTTTAGTGTATATGACAATACGTAATTTCAGTTACTCCACAATGTGACCGTCGCTGACAACGGCAATTACTCCTGTATCGGCACTAACATGGTGGGGATGGTAGAGATGTTGTTTGTTTTCGAAGTGGTGGAAGCTCCGACCATTCTCGAGGAAGAACAAGATGAGAAGAAGAGTTACATGTTTCCCAATGGAACAGTGGTAGCTAAAATCAGAAGAGGCTTCCAGCTGTCTTGTAATGCCGTGGCTCACCCGGAACCGGAAATCACATGGTATAAGGTAATCGAGCGCATTGAGTTGTAAAGAAAAACATTTCACTAACTCGTATAACACTTTTTACAAATTATGAAGCTACAAAAAATCTGTTTATAATTTATTTGCATTATTCTAATCTCAATGATTTCTTGTGATTAATTGTGATTATATTGTGATTATTAATTGTAAAAATTATTAGTATATATTTTTTTTTATTGGTTAAGGCAACCCATCCTAACACGGATGATTTGTGCCATGTGGTGTGATTGAGACTACACATTGAGATCAGCTCTTTTGGCAGCTTATTCCAACCATCGACAACCCTATTGCTCAGGAAATGCTTCCGTGAATTTAGATTGAATCTCGTTTTCTCCAGCCTGAGACTGTGGCCTCGAAGACGAGCATCTTGTTTAAGCTTAAACGTGGGATCCAAATTTGGGCAGCTATAGTGACTGTTGAGTATCTTGTATGTCTCTATCAGGTCACCCCTTTCTCGCCGTTCCTGCAGCGTTGTGAGATCGAGAGTTTCCAGCCTCTCCACATATGGACGCCGTTTTAGGCTCGGCGACAACTTTGTAGCTCGTCTTTAGACTCTTTCCAAAAAGTTGATATCCTTAACAAAATATGGATTACATATCTGAAACCCGTATTCGAGAGTAGATCTGATATAGGTTTTGTATATTTTTAGTAGCATATTCGTATTGTTATAATTCAGTTAAAAAATTTATATCATTCAAAACAATGAATTTGGACAAGTTCAAAACTACTTCTGGGAATAAGACTGACAAGACATGAGATGAATTTAAGGAAAGGGGAAGGTTTTGTATAAAGGATATGCATATGTAAGATTGGTGTATAAAGGATATGCATCCCGAACAGGGCATCCAAACAATGCGTGGTCTATGCATTCCTCGTCAAGTCGGCAGGCACTCACACCGAGGACTGTCCACAATCTTGATTTTTTAAAAATATTTATTCACAATACAGTGGCCAATCCTCAGTCTGGAAATGATTCTTTTAGACAATTTGTAGACATGATACCAGGGACAGGGTGGGATGAAATTTTGTATATTTTTGTATCGAATTCCCTTGTTTGAATTTGAAGTTTGCCAAAACTAATTCCAACCAACAAAACTGTATTTTTTTAACTGACTGAGTTGATCGCAATTTGAATGTTGAAATTCATTTGAATGTTGAAATTCCATTTAGCAAGACCCCCTTCCCCACTTCATCAGCTATTTTATTTCCTGAGATTCCTCGGTGTGATAGAACCCAAGCAATCATTACCTCCCTTCCGCCGTGAGATTGAGGAGGTCGATAGAATGATAGATTCTTTGATAGAATGTAAATTTGGTTATCAGAGAATCTGGTCAGGTTCCTAGAGATCAATTGATTGGAGCTAAGGTAGTCAGAAAATATAATGACTTTTTGATGTACTAGATTTTCACACAATTATTAATAATGATGAAATATAATATAAAATTTTATAGTTAATTTATTACGAAATTGTTTGGTTCTGAAGTGTGCTGTCAGTTTTTTTATTAGCATAAACATATTTCAATAGGTAACTGACAACTTTAATTACTTTAGTAGTGCAAATGAAATAACACAAAATGAATAAATGTTCTATCACAAAACATCTTATATAAATGATTAAGTGTCACTTTCACGTGGAAAATATTGTCTTGTACCAGCTCCGTGAACAACTTCAACCGCGCTGAACGAATGCTGGGACAAATCGCAAATTTGGCCGCCGCTCAGACGGCGTTTATTGATGTTACACAGCATGTAAAGTGGCCACTTAAACCAGCCAATGACAGGTCATAAGCCCTGTTAATGTCTAGACTTCCATATTACCTTCTCAAAAATGTTTTCACTCTCTAATATAAATTTAGATCTCGATTTTATCCCATTTAATATTCTAATTAAAGATATAATATAGTAAATAATATTTTCAGGATGGTTTCCGTCTCTATAATTCCTATGGAGCTGACCCCCTTCACTTGTCCAGAGATGGGAGATACCTGAACGTTATGGACGCCAGTCTGGGCAGTGCCGGAAAGTATGTGTGCAAGGCTCAAAATAAGGTCGGGGATGTTCAAAAGGAATTCCTCGTTAAAGTTTTAGGTGAGCATCCTCGTCTAATTCGTTTTCTGATTAAGTATAATTAAGAGGATATGCGATAGGTATGAATTTTCTCTACAGACACGTATTTTATTGTCGACAGTTCCTGCAGAGTGGAGTACTTGGTCGCAGTGGAGCGATTGCAGCGCTCCGTGCGGCTCGGGACAGAGCACCAGACGAAGAGAGTGCCATTTCCACGGAGACCTGGAGGCAGTTACTGGATATTCCCACAGCGTCTTGCAAAATGACCAAACAGACTCTGTCAACACCACAGGTATTTGTCCTATCCACAAAATTGACCCTTGAAGGTGATTTATGACAGAAAAACCATTCAGATAAGCCCTGTTAATACGATAGTTTTGTTGGTTTGTTGACCTTTAGTGTTGTGCATATTATAAACAAAATACAGAGTTTTGGAAAAAAAATGAGTCAACTTAAAATATACAAGACCTATGTAAGACCTTTATCGAATTATGGATATCAAGCTTGGAGTCCCTATTTTACTAAATACATCGAGGTACTAGAAAAAGTCCAAAGATGTGCTGTGAAAATCCCCAGATTACTCAAAAGCATGCCTTACCACGGTAAATTAAAAGCACTAGGACTTACATCATTGTAAGAACGATGGAAGAGAGAGGACTTAATAAAAACTTATAAGATACTCAATAATTACTGTGACTGCCCCCTGCATGAGATGTATCAATTGAATCCCAACACAAATTTACGGGGTCATAACTGGAAGCTCTATCGTCCCCGATTCCTCCTCAATCCCAAGAAAAACTTCCTTTCCAGCAGAGTAGTTTCAGATTGAAATAAATTGCTAAGCCTAGGCTTCCATTCCATTTTGGTCAACCAGTTCAAAAACCGTTTGGATGCTTTTTTGAAGGAAGAAGAACTTGGACAAAAAGCTGTACACGAGATATAGGCGCATCAGCAAAGGCTGCCTGCCTATAACGAATAATAATAAAAACACAAACATTGTCAGAATACCAGAGTCTAGGATAAGATCAGACTCCCATTTTCGAAAAAATATAATTTTATAAAAAAATATTTAGGACTAATTATTTATATGTTTGGTAATAATCTAGTTAATATGTAATTCGTTCCGGGCTCAATTATCGTAACTAAACATTGTAATTTTGCCTTTGTGGTTTTTAAAAAACAAACTGTTTTGTCACAGTTTGTTTGAAATTTGTATAAATTAACTGTTTTTATTTTATTTTAGGAAAGACCCTCAATGAAGATAATTCAACGAAGGCTGATGACCAAAGATTGAGAGAGGCTAAATTGACAAATAAAAGTTCTTGGAAAGTTCCTGAAGATATGTTGGACAAGAGTGCGTGTAGGGGAAACCATACAGAATCCAGGGAGTGTTTCATTGTTCCGTGCAAGGTGAAGATGGCGTTGTAAAATAGCATAAGTTTGCAGTTGTGTCATTGTTATAGTGGAACAACGTGGCATTGTATTAGGTGTTAACATAAGTTGTGTCAGTTTTTTTTCAAATTTAAAAATTGGCACCAAAAGTAAAACAAAATGATTAAGGTTTTACGTCATTCGAAAGAAAATTTTCTTCTCTACAAGATATTGTGTTTCCTATTGTGTGCATTTTGAAAACTGATGTAAAAACACACTGATTGCTAGGTGGACGGCGGTTGGAGCAGCTGGGGCGAGTGGACATCCTGCTCTGTGCTGTGTGGGGCGGGCTCGCGCCGCCGCTACCGCAGCTGCTCCGCCCCCCGCCCCCAGTACGGTGGCGCAGGCTGCGCGGGGGCCGACGCCCAGCAGGAGCCCTGCCGGGGGACCAACTGCTCCCGCTGGTCAGTCAACAAACAAGGATACCATATTAATACTATTACAAAAAATCATATCGTGGATGAAATGAAATACCTCTATATTTAGATAGAAGATGGAGTTTTAAAACACATTAACAATTTTATTTTTTATTAGTGGTGTTGGGGAGTGGTTTCGGTGTGCAGAAATACCTAATCCCAGGGGAAGAAAATTTAGAAAGTGGACAGTATTGAAGGGAAAGTTCTGCTGTGTTCTTCTGCTGTGTTACGGCGTGATGTGGTACTGGAACTTTCTGGTGAAGTTGGCAGTCTTGTGACGCTGGCACAGCTCGCTGAGAGCAATTCACTTGTATGATGTTATTTGGGTACTGGTGAAGTAATGTTTTGACCGGCACGCGTGATTATTGTTGCGTGGAGCTGCGTTACGAAAATCGTAAAGTGGGACGGATATGGATACATATGTAGATATTTATTGGAGCAATATAAATATCGTAAAATAGTAAATAAATATGTCAACATGTTTCGGAACACAACCAGTCAGCTTATCAATTTAGTTGTTTTAGACAAAATAAATATGTATTTATTACAAAGTTACTGCTTTAAATGTGAATTTTATTAGAAACACAAATATTACCCTTTGTGCAACATATCCATTCTTCAAAAAACTTGCTTCTTACTCATGCACAAATAATGTATTTTCTTACTATCAAAACATCAGAGGAATGAACACTAGACTTAATGTTCTTATGTGTAATCTATCTGTATACAATTATAGTATTCTATTTTTGACTGAAACTTGGCTACATGATAGTCTCATCTGCAGAATTAGGTCTAACAAACTTTTAAAAATTCCAATGTGATTGTTCTACTTTATATAAGTCAAAATAATCTTTACAGGCTAACACTTTGATTAGTCAAGTCGAAAATGTCTGAAGACAGTTGCCTCATATGGGGCTCTATTTTTCATACTGGCTAAAGATAGTTCCCACTGGGTTTGGATTAAAAGGTTTTAGTATTTATTAAGATGTTATAAACTAATTTAATAAAGTATAAATAAATATGTGGTTCTCAAAGTAGAGGAACAAATAATATGTAATGTTGCAGTTTTTATGCATAAAATAGTTAAGGAGTTACATAAAAAACTGTATAAAATAATACAATTTAAAGAAGTACAGTATAAAGTAAAGAAATACATTATTACGCGCATTTGAAACAGTTGAAATAATTATTAAAAATAATACATGCGTATACTTTAAACTATCAAGTATCCTCAGTGTGGGACATCCCAGCCAGGACGCATCCATTTTAAAATAAATATTGCCTCAACTTATTTCTCTGTTTATTTATAATACTACAATTTCATTTAGGTTATTGTGGTCTTCATGGAGCGAGTGCAGTGTTTCTTGTGGAAAGGGATTGCAAATACGCACGAGAAAATGTGACGGGCCTATAGAGACATGCATGGGGACCGACAGAGAAACTAGGACGTGCCTTTTGGCGAGCTGCCCTGGTAAATATGATATTATGCACTTTATACAAAAAGTTTATGTTTAACGTATGTTACAAAAATTATGCTAGGAATATTTAGGTCATAATTCTGGGATAAAGGCACAGGAAATGCTACCTACAATCTTCATTTGGATAACCAGCTACAATAAAACAAATACAAATTAGTCAAAAATCAATCAAAGACTGATATGATAACCGTTTAATTTTAGTTCGCGCCGTGTGGAGTGAATGGAGTGATTGGAGCCCATGTTCTGTTACTTGCGGAACTGGTCAGCGAAGACGCTGGAGAAAATGCCGCAGTGGAGTTTGCACCGGAGGAAACTTGCAAGTATGTTTCTAATTGAACCTAAATTTTTATTTTGTTATAATCTTTTAAAAGGGTTTTTTTATTTTACGTTATATAAATACAGTGGAATTAGTTTATTGTAATCACTAGGAAATGACGGCTAAAGCTGTTATTCCAAAAGACATTGGTAGCGAAAAGATGTCTATATCCTACGTGAAACTGAAGTAATTATATGGTAGAAGATATTGTGTCCCTATAAAAAACAGTCTGCAACGAAAGTGTCACAACACAATTTTCCTCATCTTTATTTCAAACCATCAACTTATGATACGTATCCATATGGATATGAGTGGATCCCATGAGAAAAATTGTCTTCGAACGAGTTAATTGAAAAATATATTACATTAATAATTTGACCAAACATTATTTTATTTCCAGATTGAGAAGTGTCTAGACATTCACAATTCATGTAATAAATACATCGAGGGCATTAATGACATCTATGGAAGAAATGGGCAGAACAAGCGAAACAAGGCATTGCTAAACATATCTGGAAAGTTGAATGGATTCAAATTACCGTCTAAGTTTGTGGAGGCAGATATATTGGAGAGAAATGGACACAAATATGTTCAGACATCCATTAACGATGTGCTATCGAAGAAGGTATTGGGTTATTCTCTATTATGTATATTCACAGTAAGATATGCGAGATATAAGAATGGATGACTGCTGGGAACTGTATGTTATATGTGAATGATGGATGTAAATGTAAGTCAGAATAATCAATGAAGTATGAGATGAATCAATTAAATCCTAACACAAATTTACGGGGTCATAACTGGAAGCTCTATCGTCCCCAATTCCACCTCAATCCCCAGAAAAACTTCCTTTCCAGCAGGGTAGTTTCAGACTGAAATTAATCGCCAAGCCTAGTTGTCCATTCCATTTCGGTCAACCAGTTCAAAAACCATTTGGATGCTTTTTTGAAGGAAGAAGAATGCAGATAAAAAGCAGTAAACGAAATGTAGGCGCACTCAGCAAAGGCTACCTGCCTATAATGAATACTAATAATAATAATATTATCTTGTGTAGTTTTTCAATGTGTTGTGTGTTATATTTTTTATCTCATTACATGTAATTTTGCTGACTTGTTTATTTATTTCTTCAAGTTAATCCGGTGTTGAGTTATGTACTGAGTGCCGATGTTTGGCCATCATATTGATAGTTTCTTGACTATTTTTTGTCTCTGTGAATTTTTAATAATCGTTGTCTATTTCTCATTGCTTCATACGACTTGCATCTGTCTTGAAAGAGGTATAGATTAATACAATACATACAAGAAAAACCATATTAGATGTTAGTGTACATATGTTGAAGTTTGTTAAATATACAAAAATGTACTTGCTTATTGATTACGTAAATGTAATCATAAATGTTGTATAAAATTGCTTTGCAAACATTACAATTTATTTAATTTTATTGCAGGATGACTATTTGCCGTACATGAGTTTTATGATTTCCCCAAAAGCACTGGAAACGGAGAAGGTGTATCAGAATAATCCACTAGCGAGCAGCAGAATGAGAATGCTGCCATCCCAGTATGAAGATTCTGATCAGGATGATTCTCAAATACAATTTTCAACTGGTAAAAATTATTTTATGTGGACTGAAATTTTTTTATTTTATTATTTAACTCTTTTACCGCTAAGCATAGAGTACATTTGCCGACACCCGTATGCGGCGGCATATTTTCAAGCACTAAAAATCATGGATAAGACTTTTAAATCATCTAGTTATAAGAGACAAAGAAACTCATATTTATGTTATTTTTATTGTTAAAATAAAAATACTTATCCTTATGATTTTAAGATTCTACATATAAAACAATAACAGTGAATCTATCATCGGTTAATATCTGAGTTTTCCGTGGCATATATATGCCACGGAAAATATATATCTAACAAATATGCTCATTACTTTAACATTGGTTGACATGTTGAGATATTATAGTTATTATTTTTTAAATAATGTATATTTTTAGAAAAACAAAACATGAACTAAACAAAATGAGGTTTTTCATGTAATTAAAAATAGTAGTTATTATTTAAAGTCGTTATTATTACAAATACAATTCTTACATCTTGTCAGTACAAAAATAACACAAGGTACTCAATAACACGATCAACACACAGTTCCATAGAGATTACGTAATACGACACTTGAGACAAGGCTTGAGGTCACTGCCGAGCGGGAATTTTAAAACTGTTGGGTTATTTTTTCGCCCGCTTTGATTAAAATCTTTTATAATATAAACAAACATAATCCTAGGAGTTATTTAAAGATGTCACTTAACAAATTTTCAGGAAATATTTCGATACAAACTTTTTGGCCATCTATCGTGCACTTATCAAAGTATCAGCCTGTAAAGTCGAAAATGTCTACAGACAGTTGCCGCGTACGGGGCATGATTTTTCAGACTGTCTAATGATAGTTCCCGCTGAGATTGGGTTAACTGGAAGCTAACAATTTGAATCACTACAGAATTAATTCGAGTGAATTACACTCCTATTATTTTTTTTAATTGTTTTTCTTAAAAATAACTACCAAAACTAAGACAAATTGTCAAAAGATCTGCTCCCATGGACAAATTACGCTTCCTAGATTCAGAAATAAACGCAGCAGAAGAGGGATCTCGCAGAAATGACTCCAAAAAACTATTTAAAATCAGGTGCCAAATATGTGTCAAGACATAACCTTCCCCTGGCCCTGTTCGGAATTCCTTTCAAGATTATTTCTGCTAAAGGTGTGAGAAAATCCTTTAATAGCAGTACCGTCCATTTCAACTCAGGCTTCTTTCAAAATGCATTCTACTCTATCTGGTTTTTATTTGGGCAGTCAAAGATTCTTCTTTCCAAAGAAGCATTTGCAAATCTGGGAGTCAATCATTCGGAGAGGTGTAATTTTATAGAATACTATCTGCATTTGATATAATACAAATTCTGGATGTATACTGGAACATTGGAACTGATATATGCGGTTTTTAAATAACACGTTCTGAGAATAACACTTCTAAACAATGCGTAATAGTAATATAGTTATACTGTTAATTATGGAATGAATGCCCTACATCGCTCTTTTATTTACTTGGCTTATAATATGCATTATGATAGTGAATAATCTTTGTTACGATTTTTTAAGGTTTTTCGATGTCATGTTATACTAAAGAAAAAATTAAGGTACAGTAAATAATTAACCATTTTTTTGTAACGTATCCACCGTTTAAAAAGAGGTTCCAGTGTATTTTTTATTTCATATAAAAAAATTATATCAGTTTTACGATATGTTATATATGTATGTATGATGAAATGTGATTTCAGGAGAACAGGTACATCTATACCACCGGAACCAGGGAGTGTCGGAAAGTGGAGAAATGCTGGTAGACATTATCATTGATGGAGATATCCCAGACTTTGTAAGGACTGACAAAGTGGAGCCTGTCCATCGACAGCCTGCCCCGGCAATGCTGTAAGTTATTTGTATGCATAAATGTAACTAGAAAAGACAAACAGTCAAAGTCCTTGATATTGTCAACCTTTCCAATTATCTTTGATACTACCAAATTTTGAAGAAGTTTTAAAACTCTTCAAATTTAAAAGAAATTTTAAAAATTATGCTTTCATCATCATTTCCCTATCCACAACTAGTGGTGCACAGGGCACTGCATTGACACTTTGACGAGGAAGTTTAGTGGTTTTAAAAAAATTATTTAAAGACTATCAAACTAAGCCAAAAAAAAAAGTACTATATTTTTATGTATTGTATTATTATCGCTATGATTTTTTTTAAGTTTCGTAAATTTTTAATCACTCTGCGCATGTCGTGACTAGTTATCTTTGCTGATTCGTCCTGATTGGTGGGTTGGGTCCTCAGAAACCGGAAATCTATCGCAACACTCTATCATTGGTCTTATTTCGAAGAACTTGTGATGTCATTTAAAGTCGTTCATTTTTATAATTTTTTTCTTACATTTAAAAAAACTTTGCTGTACAATTAATCTTCTAATTTTTAACGCAAATAAGAAAACATTTTTTATATCCGATTTCCCGTAGTGCTGAACTTCCTCATTGCAGTCTATCTAGATAATTTGTATTACTCAGTACTAGGCTTCAAGTCCAGGAACATTAAAATGTTGCATTGTAGAACCATCTTCAAAGCCAATATTTCACATCCACGCTGTCAGGAATCGACCTCAGGACCTCAGGACCTCAATAATGGTAGGCGAATGGCCCAACCACTTTTTTTTTTCTTTTTTTAGGATTTTTATCCGAGAGTAGCCGTGGAGTCAAAAACTCCCATCCTATTTCATACTCCGAACTGTAGTTATTATCCTCTTGGATACAGAATAAACAAATGTCCCAATGATTTTGAAATAACATAAACGGAAAAAAAATACAATTATTTAAGCACAAGGGGGAATGTTTGTTGAGTTAAAGCAACTAATCATAATTTGTTTATTGCAGTATTTCTGAAAGTAAGCAGTCTCCATTGACCGTTCTAACTGTCAATACGTGCACTATTGGTTACGCGTACCATGAAGACAATAAACAATGTCAAGGTTTGTTTTATTTATTTATTTAAACCCCTTGTTTGGCTTTTACATGTTTTACATATATAAGTATAAAGACTGACATGTATTTTACACTAAAGTAGAAAAAAAAATTAATGAAGAAGAATAAGAAAAATAAAAAATAGAAAAAACCATCTCTACATATTAGTAAAATATATATGGGTATACAAATAGTACATACATATATTGCAGTGGAGAGAACAGAAGTAATTTTTTTCAATCAAAAGGCACATAATTTAAATCAACATAGTATTATTTAGGTATTTACATTTGAAGGCAATAAATTGATAAACCGTCTTTTGAAATTAAAAAATGTTATATACAGGTCATCACAAACCCTGTCACATCCGTAACCACGATGATCAGTATGAGAAGAAGACATATTGGCACGTTAAAATAAATTTTTAGAACTAATAAAATTTACAAAAATAAAAATTTAAAAAAAACAAATGGTTGCTTACTTCAGCAGGGGAGAAACGAGAAGGGGGGGGTGTGATATACCGTCAACCGCGCGGCGGGGCCCCCCTCGCTTCTCCCCTGCAGAAGTACGCAACCATTTGTTTTTTTAAATATTTTCTTTTAAAAACATTTGTTTGTTCTAAATATTTTTTTAAATATTCTAATATGTCTTCTTGCCCATACTGATCATCATGGTTTCGGATGTGACAGGGTTTAAAGAACACCCTGTATAATATATATGTATATCATTTGCAAACGCATGAACTCTCCTTATTGGCGAGTGTGCGCTGTAGTTTGTTGTAGATACATTTACATACTATTGTGTATCATAATAACTTCTTCACTGTTTTTTTATTATTATTATTACTTTTAATATTGTTTTTTTACTTTAGTTTCTTGACTTTTAACTTATTTTAATGTTGCCTTCTTTAACTGTTTTTTTTTTTAATTACTTTTAATATTGCTTTTTTAACTTTTATCTTTAAACTGATGATAGTAAATATTAGTACATAACTATTTTCGTATTAAAAAACGCGTTTTAAAATATTATGTTCAAAACAACCAAATGTTTCATTAATGTTAAATACAGAATGTTTAATGCAGTTTTTGTAAGAAACCCTTCAAGTTTGTTCTAGCATTCTACATTTTAAGTTAAATTATTTGGTTTGTGTATAAATTATGTGAAATAATTACTGAAAGAAACATTATTTTATACCCAGAAAAAATAATTATTTATTTTATGATTCACAACTTACAAATAAAATTTAATTTGAGTAAAAATTGAGTTTGCTTTATAATAAATTCACTACATTAAAAAAAAAAAAGAATAACCCTCTAAGCCTCTATTTTAGAGGCTTGTCAGCAGGTGGGAAAGAAAGGATATGGAAGTGAGTTATGAATACCACAACACCCAGACCAATTGAGAAAAAAAAATTCGTTGGATTTTTTTCTTGCAACTGGCAGGAATTTAACCCGCGACGCCAGTTTCACAGTTGGCCATTTAACCAACTGCGCTATGGCGCCTGTTAAAATTCCCAATATCAACAGTTAAAAAGATAACTGCCTGTGTTTATTTTGTTACTAAATCATTTAAATGTAATTGTAGATGTGAACGAGTGTGAACTGCCAACTAACGGCTGTCACTCGACGCAGATGTGTGAAAATCTTCCCGGAAGTTACCGCTGCCTCTGTCAACATGGTTTCATGTCTATGGGAATTGGACAGCGCTGTTTAGGTAGGTAATTGTCCATCACAAATCATTCATATCATAAAACAATAAACTTACATCAAGGATAAATGAGGCAAAAGTAACGGGACCCACAAATATGTGGAACTAAAATTATCACGTTTAAAGTTTATCCATGTTCATAGAGGGCGTTTTAATTGGTAATGGCGTGAGCAGTGTTAACTATCAATGAGTGGAACCACTTCTATTTCATAAAACTTATGGTCAGGAACTTCTTCCAATGGTTAAGTCCGTTTATACCTTTTTGTGGGTTACGTCACTTCCGCGCTGACCACCTAAATAGATCCTACCAAGCTATTTTTTGGTGATTTGTGTGAATAAAAAAAAATGTTACTTTACCCTTTTAATCCAAGCGTATTTTGCGTCTAAAATAAACTGCAACTAAAAAAAACTCTAGTTTTAGAATCAACTTTACAAAATACATAAAGTTTTCAATGTTACAAATTATATTATTCTACACATAACTTGTATAAAATTGAGGCCAATAATCGGCCCCGTGAGATTTTCAGCATCAGGCCAGTTAAGGAATATTCAATAATTAATTAAGATTCTACTTGTGAAAACCTGTAATTGGCTTATTTGTTATTTGTTTTATATATAAGATAATTATAGCTGTTGGTTAACCAAATGAATAAATAAAATTAAATTTTGATAATTATGGCTACCCTTTGTTAATATTGCAAACAACTTCAGATCTTAATGAGTGCCTCCACGACACGGATGGCTGTTCCCACGATTGCGTAAATACTGCCGGAAGTTTCTACTGCACCTGTCCACCTGGTTTGAAGCTAACTGGTGACCGTAAGACGTGTGTCAAAGGTTAGTTCTTTTAATTTATTAATAAAGCAACAATGAAAGTATTAATAGCGTAAAATAGATACACAATAAAAATATAACATGTGCTTACATTTTTTAATTTAAAAAAAAGAATTACTTCGTTCTTATGACCACAATCGGATTCATAAGCATACAATTAATTTGATTTTACTAGAACTATAATGCAATGTCCATGATTCTAAATTAATAAACTGGCAGCAAAATATTTTATTTAGTTTTATGTTTATTTTTACATGTAATGTCTAAACGGCTTTCAAAGAGATTAAATTAAGACGCAAAAGAAAAATATAAGGAAAAAAAAAATACATGAACCGTTTACAAAATAAACTATTAAGATAAAGATGAAACTAAATGTAAATACAATGAAAAAAACAATATAAAAATAGTTACAATTTAGAACAATATGACTTGAACAAATAAACAATTTGTATTAAATAGATCAATATCCTTGATTAAAAAAATTAAATTTTCTTTGGATATGTGTATTTTACATTCCTGGGCATTCTGCAAAATTTTCAGCACGGACTCAATTAACTTATTGAAAAAACAAAACTATTTAAATGATTTAAAAAAAAGAGAACTTTTTGTTTTGTACGGAACCATTTTTCACTTTTTCATTTTGGTTTTTTTGTTATTTTATATTGATTTTTAATTCACATAAAATCTGTGTAGGACAGCAAAATTTAATGTGTAATTTTTTATTGTAGAAGACATAAATGAATGGCTTAAAGGTTTCGAAGATCCAGAGGAATTGAAACCAACTGTACAGTACACCGCTACACCTAAACCTCCAATCAAAGTACTGGGTAGTAATGATCAAATTGATCCGGATGATGAAGAAGAAAACATTCTTCTAACTAGAATCTCCCCTCCCAGGGACAAGTCGAAACCTGTTCACCGCAGAACAAGGCCACACAGGTATCATCCTATCGACGATTACGATTACAAAGCGCTATCACCGATCGACGAAGATGAATATACGGATAATAACGACGGAAAGGGCCAACAAAGAATATCCAAACAGTCCAAGTGGAGTCAACCTCCTGTCACAATAGTCGACGACGATAAAGACACATACGAACCTTTGGAAAAGAAAAAAAATGCCACGGAACAAAAAATCACACATCTCGCTGGACTAGATTCTTTTATCAATTTGAAAAACTCTGATAAAAAACAAAATACATCAGATGGTGATGGCAGGAATGAAAAGCGTAAAGTAGCAGAGATTAAACTTGTTGAAAAAGCATTTAACATTGGGAGTCGGGAGAATTCATACGAAGATGATGACTCATACGAAGATGAAGATAGTTATTCAAAATTGTTCAATGATACGTGTCCGGAAGGATATCACTCAGATAATAACAAGTGTAATGGTGAGTTATTAGTGTCTATATGGATACAAATTTATAAATGCACTATCAAAGTGCCCATTCTTTCGTAAAACTGGTTTATAAAGGCAAGTGTCTTTCTTCAGTTCTGTACGTACATCATCGTTCCATGTCCGCCCCTTAGTTGGAGCATACGGCGTTTATAATCAGCCTCCAGTCGACTTCGAATTCCTGTACGTGTTCCTCAGGTCTGCGTGCCGTAGTTTTGTTATAGACTGCCGATGAACTGTCAGCAGTGGATTCCAAGAACCTGATAGCATCCGCAGTATGTAGCCCAGCAAATTGAGTCGTCTTCGCTTGATGGTAGCACATGTATTGTTTTATTTTAAAAATACAAATATTAAATTAATGTAAATGATGTTTTTTTTCAGATATTGACGAATGTGCCATGAATATGAATTCATGTAACGGAGTGATTAATATGTGTATCAACACTCGCGGGTCATATGCGTGTGTTCCCACTGCATGCCCTGATTCCTATGAGAGGAATGCTAATGGGTAAATGTGTATCATTATATAAATTTAAATTAAAACTTACAATATAAAAATTATATTTGGAGAATCAAAAGTTTAAAATTGTATTAAATATTCATCTTTACGTCCTTTCATTATTTTCTTTAATGTTTATAATAGATTAAATATTAGCTTAATTAAAAACGGCCACAAGAGGCACTGGTTTTATTAAATAGTAAATAGGTAAAGATTTTCAATATTCACTTCTCATTCAACTATTTGTAACATGTATCCATATATTTATGTGCTTGATATTGTAATAATATTATCATATATCGTCGGTTATACTGAAACACTGTGTAGCCGCATTAAAAAAAAACTACATAAATTCATTCTACGGACTAAGAGCCATTAATTTTAAATTATTGAAAAAAAATTCTAGTGAAATTGTTCTAATACTCCAGTGGCATTTTTGGTTGGTGAAAATCGTAAGAAATATATATAAATTAACAGAACAGTTTTTAGATTCCCCTACAAGAAAAAATATATATATTAGTTATGCGGTATTGCAGCAACACTGCCGATATGCTGCATTATTAAAAATAATTATAATGTGCCTAATATTTTTTTCACAATAGGGTATTTTCACATTTCAGGAATAACATTAAAATATAATATTTATTTGGAATGGATTTTTAAAAATTTAATGATAAAATTCGGTAGTCAGGTGGCAGAAAGGACCATCTGTAATTTAAAAAAATGATCAGGAGATCTGAAATAAGACTCAATTTTAAGACTTTAATCCATAAACTAAAAAAAATAGTTTTTTTTTTCAATAATTAATTACAATTTTAAAGAATGCTGTTTTTTTTTATTTTAATTTATGTGTATTAACTGAAAATTAAAACTCTTGACAACTAAAAAACTGAAAAAATTACAGATGGTCCCTTCTGCAATCTGACTACCGAATTATTATCGATGTATTAAAAACAAGTTTTCATTTATAACTTTCGGGTTAAAAAAATGAACATTCAAAACGGCTTGCAGTTTGCGTCGCGTCATTTTGACATCACACGTTATTTATGCCCGCCAACTGCACTTCTAGCAAACATTTTGTACAACCTTAGTGCAATAATGTCATCCATGCCGTTTGTCCCATAGAGTGTGTAATGTCTCGTTTTTGGGTAATTCAAAATATACACATTTTAAACCTTTGAAAATTTGTGGGACGTTGCATTAGAAAAATAATAACTTAACATCATAATTTTTTGCTCATTTAAAAATAATTAAAGAAAAAATGTGTGAAATAACCCTATTACTTAAATTTATGAATTATGATGATTGTAGATACACATATAGAAACCCACTGATAAACATATTTATTATATGGTAGGTGGAATTTATTTATCTTTTTTTTAATATTCATCAAATTTGGTAGGTCCTGTGATCAGCGATGCGATGTCAGGGACATAGTTTGCTCAGAGGGGGCAGCTCTTCGTCAAAACATAGTCTTCATCATAATCTCCACCTCCATACACGAGAGTCCCCTCCCAGGATCTGTTCTGTACCTTAATCATGGAGGGAAAATCAACAATACTGTCTATAAGTTAGAGAGACAGCCCCAGGGTAAGCTATATCTTAATATTATCTTGCGAGTTTGTCACATTTATAATACCTAAACTTTCAAATTCCCAAAGAATGTCTTTATCTTTGTTGAAATATCCGCATACCCCAATTGTTTAAAAATCCAGTACTTGTCGATTTGTAGATTTGGACATCGACTTTTTTAGTGTACCGGTGCGCACTAGACCCACAACTTGTTTCAGATCGACATGAAATTTTCACAGAATATTTTGAAATATTGCAGGTACTTTGAGAAAACACAAAAAAATACAATTAGATTTTTTGAAAATTCTGACTGCCTGTATTCTCTTTACGCATTTTATGCGGGCTTCGCTACAGTGTAAATAAGTCAATGAAATAAAATCATCAAAAACAAAAAATCCCTCCATCTCCTAAAATATCAGTTATTTTTTATGAAATTTTCAATTCACACTTACAATATACTGCATATGATAATCTAATGAGAGATAAGAGTAGAAGTAAAATATATTTATATTACGACATATATGTCTATATTCGCATTTGCAGAACGATGAACAAACAACAATCCATATTATAAAAAATGCAATCCGAGAATGTCGCCATCCTGCTCACCAATCATTTAATAAAAATGTGTGAAAAGAAGGCGGATATAATTTATCAACTCATTATCTAAACAAATCATTTTACGCACAATCTCTCCTGTTTCTCATAAGAGCTGTGCTAGAGTATGTGTGTACGTAAATGAAACCACAGCTTATCTTACTTTTTATAGATGTGTGTGTGTAGTTTGTAAAGCAGTTTGAAGCATTTTGAAAGCATCTTGAATATTACATTATTTAAAAAATGTAAGGTTTTAGGTACAAAATTGCTATATAAAAAGAATTGTTTGCTTCAAATACATAAAGGTAAAATAAATAGTAGTATTTCTAGGTCTCAAAACGTAAGTATGCGACCTAGAGCAGGTGGTAATATCTCAATTCCTAAATTAAAAACAATTACTGCACTGCATCATCATACTTACAGAGGAATATTTTTATTTAATGAAATAAATGAACAAAGATAATAGAAAGTCAGGAATACAATATATTTAAGAAAGAAGTAAAAAATTACATCTACAATTCTTCTTTATGTAACACTGATTGAAAACATCGTCAATATCTTTTTTGTAATTTATATGTTATTTTAAAAATATTATTGATTAAAATAAAATAATCTATTGTAAAGATGTCACTCCTCATTATTTACACAAGAATTGTTTATTTCTTTTACGTAATGGGAAACGTTAGTGTAAATATATGTATTTGATTAATGTAAAAATTGTATTTAGTTGTAATATTGTATTTTAATTTGTTATTAATAAATAAAATTTAAAAAAATATATACTCGGACGAAATAATCAAGTAGATCTACCTTTCTGGATATATTTGAGCCGGCATAGCGGGTATTATACCCTTCCCGCCGATAAACACCATTCGGGCGGTGGGTAGAACTACCCTGCGTTTGAAACTGTTATTACAAATTTATTTCCATTGTTTAATAAATATTATGTATTTTCATGTCATTAAATTGTAGTGTAAATTTCAGATTATGCAGAAAGAATATAGTAAAACTAGATTCAAAATACACATACGTTTTACACAATGTTGTGTTCCTGTTTTGGTATTTTTTGTGATTTATTTTAAAACAGGCTTAAATTCATATTCACAACTTTTTAATTAGCATGCACGTTTTGTACATACAGAACCAGGAAAAAAAGTTTTTGAATTATTCTGATTACAGAAATGTAATAGTTTACTTCACTTTTAAAACATCAGTTCACTTCACCTGCAATGGGCTCATATGTAGTTGTATAATCTGCGGTTTCATGGAATTAAACATTTTGTCATTGCTACCAGTTGTCAATAGAATCGTGGTGAAACTAATGTTTTTATTGTACCAGGTGAAACATTTTACGTCACTTCAGATGATAAAGTTGGCATTCTACATACTCTAATGGTCCCATCTCTGAAGCGGATTAATAGGTATTTCATATCGTTTTTCACATTTTACAAAAAATAAACCAAAATAATTAAATATAATCTATTGTATTGTGCCTTAGGGTTTAAATTATAAAATTCTTCTTTCTTCATGTATGCTTTTTCCCACATCTTAAAAAAAAGCCATTTATGTAATGTAGATATATATTACTTATGTGGTTACGTCAGTAATACTGCGTAACCTTTTTTTAAAAATGAAAATGTTTTACTGAAATAATTTCGCTATACAGACTCGAGTCATTAGTTTTTAATTATTTCTATTTTTGTTCTAAATTATGATAGTTTTTATAATACTCTAGCGGTATTTTTGGTAGATTAAAATGGTAAGTAATATATTAACAGAACGCTTTTTAGGATCCCTTGCCAAAAAAAAAATATGGTTACACGGTATTGCAGTATCACCGACGATATGTAGTCTCGTGGAGTTGGGGATACACAACTTTATTTGTGCTGTATATACCATGTAATTAATAAATAAATAGATTTTAAAATCATCCCTACTTTCTAATTTACTCATAAATAGTTATTTCGTGTGTTGTATAATGTTTTATCTCATAATATGCTGTATTGATTGGTGGATTTATTTTTCAGGATAATCATCAGCGGAAAAGGATTTGATGAAAAAGGAAACAAACTTTTATACTATACTAAATTTATTATTTACCTCTACATTTGGGAATAGAGCTTACACTATAATAACGTTTATGTAGGTTTACCGTATAAATTATTTTAAACAATATTGTCATGACCGTAGAACGACACATGTGATTTTCTTAAATTTTACATGAATTTTTTTTTTTACATTTTTGTCACAACTCGATAATTACAAAAGTTTATCCTTTGACACTTGGGTTAGCTGTGTATATATATATATATTTTTAATCCTAGAATATAAAGCCTTTATAAAACCTTTTCCAGATCAAATTGTCGTGTTTCTGGCAGAAGTTGGTAACTAAAATTTCACTAGTTCTGAGATATTGCACTTTTAAGTTTTTGAAAATTTGTAGTTACCAACTCGTTCCAGAAACCCGACAAAATATAAAAAAGAGTCAATGTAGCATTTTTTGCACATCCGTCGTTGTTCTACGATCACGACGATATGTTTTTGTGTTAAGTGTTATATTATTATGTAAAGCATTATAATAAATATTTGAGAAATAACTAGAATTCCTATTTATTTAAAATTTAATAAAGTAATTCATTTGACAATGCCCTTGTAAGGTGAAAAATTATTCATCATTCTTTTTTCCACACCCAGTGGTGGCCATAGGGCAAAAAATCTATATTTCACACCAGGAATAAAACCCCGGACCTCAAGAATGGTAGGCAAATGCGTCAAGTACTACACACTGAGGCGGACTTGTCTCCTCTCGATATCCTTATTCAGGATTTTTACTCGAGAGCAGCCACCGAGAGGAAGACGCTCGTCCAGGGTTCTGGTTATAATACAACTGTATTCTTTATCCGCCCGGACACAGAGAAAAATTGTCAGGTATAATTAAATAAACACTGTATAATGAGGAAGTTTAGCGCTACAGGAAATAAAAAGTGTTTTCTTACGCGTGTAAGAAACTGCCGCGTGGCGTTTCTCAAAAATGTATGAAAAAATAATTTTAATAAAAATGAACTTTGAACTACGTCACAAGTTCTAACTATCCACCAATGATAGAGTGTTGTGATAGATTTCCGGTTTACGGGAAGCCAACTCACCAATCAGCAGAACTCAATAAAGACAACTTGTGACGTCATAGGCGGGGTAGTTTCAAAACTTTAAAAATCATAGTGCTGATAACATGATACATAATTTATTTATTTTTAATTTGGCTTAGTTTGAAAACCACTGAACTTCCTCATCAAACTCAAAATCTTGTGTTTTGATTTAAGTACCGTTTACAGGACAATACAATAGATAGGACAATATTGTCTTGTTCCAGCACCATGAACAGCCTCAACCGTGTAAGACAGGACGCTTGGACAATACGAAAATTCATTTAAATACATGATGTCATTTGTTATGACTGAATTTGCAAAAAATATTATACCAGATGTATTGAAGTTGTTAAAGAACGAACTAAACAATAAAATGAGTGACACGCACACGGTGAGTAAATCATTATTGTCATAATGTCCTGTCCATGCTGTCCACACGAGGACAATGCGGCCGTGTGCGGCGGTGGGGATAATAGCCTACCTGCTTATCTATCTCCGTGAAAATGTCTTGAAACAATGTCCTGTCGTACAAATTACTGTTTACAGGCAATGGTCGGATCCTGGGACAGAACAATATTGTATTGTCCACGTGTAAACGGTACTTAAAAACTAATTACGTATGTTTAATTTAATAAAAATGGAGTTCTATAAAATAAACACGATCTCTAATTATAATAAACTTATGTACAATGACTTAATTAAAGATTTTTTCAATCTTCAAAACAGTGGCTGTTTGGAATGAATAAAATTATATCTAATTATGATTTCAATCAAACCAATAAGAATTATTGTGCTCTTACTACTTTAGTACTTCATCTTATTTAAATCTTCAATAATTTTTAATTTTTTGGCCAAATCTTGAACATGCGTCTTGTTATATTTATAACACTTTGGTACAGAAAACTAGTCACATTTTCTGCCCCGAAAATGTGCATTTATAATATTACATTGAAGCAATTTTAAGACTATGGTTTTTACCTAAATTTATATTATTTCATTTTCAACACGTTGCTTCCAATTTAGAAAGTCATTATTACTAAAATAATCGATGTAAAAATATTAAAACAAAAGTTTAAAAAAAGGAGAAGGTAGATTCGTAATAGTGTTTGATTTGCTAAAATGTCTAAAAAAAATGGTATAAATTTTTTGATGGATGCTTTTTGTTTTTTAGTAAAATTATTTAAGGTGTTTTTGGCTGTGGTAACTTTTCCCGAGATACTTTCTGGTTAATCGGTCCTTTCTTCAAGTCTAATGTTCGCTTGCTGCCAGATATTCCACCATTTCTACAATTTTAAATTTACAAAATTATTTTTAAATATTGAAACATTAATAATACGGTCGATTGAAATGTTCCACTCCCGACCTGCTTCGAGTTGACCAGTCGCGCTGATTTGTAGGGTTAAGGCGCCGACAGTGGCTCAGGGCTGGTATTACAAATGCGCTTGCGGCCGTATTATCTCGTGTACATACAAAATACGCAAGAAAAACTGTTTTCTCGTGCCCCGAGAGTGGAGAGGTGGTTTGTGATCTACTGTACCCGAATTAGAGTACACAGTGGATCATTTCCCATTTTATAATAAAACCCAACGGAACTCTTTATATTGTTAGTAAATTTAAAAAAATATATTGCAGTTAGAAAATACGATAATCAAATTTTAGCTTTTGTGTTCAAACCATTACAAAACTACAGCCTTCCAAGAAAAAGCTGATCCACTGTCGGGACGCTGACCCTATGCATTATGTAGCCTAATACGCCAGTATGTAAAGTACCAAGCGACAAGTTGAAACCTGCAATTTTGATAACAACAGTCCACTAAATTTTACAAAATGCTGTTCGGTGCTATTTCATGAATAGGTAAAACTCTTTTATTATATCCTCGAAATGTTTTACATATTGCTAGCCCAAAGCAACAGTGAGATATTTCTGAAGAACATTTGGATTTTTAGGTGTGCGAAGTGTCTGACTGAATTAAATTATTTGAAGTAGATTATGAATACTATATTTTCGCCAAGGTTAAATATCTAACTTCAATATTTTATTATTAGAAATCATTAATTTATCAATGAATCAAATCAGTATATCTCAAAATGGGAAATTTCAGCTTTATCTCACTGTAGCCTGTAATAGTAGTGTAGTTTCACTGTAATATTTGATATTTAGTAAGAATTGTAATTTAATATTTATATAGTATTTACATTTTACATATTTCTAAATTAGGCTCAAAATTAAGCAATAAGTTACCCGAGGAAATAAAAGATAAGAATTATCTAATATATTTTAAATAATTTAAAAATATTATGTTTTTGATAAATGTTGATATAATATGTGCTGTAAATAAAGTGTTTATATCAGTTCTCAAAAAAGTATGCATTGATAATAAAGCATAAATAAAAAACAAAGACTAAAAATATCAATAAAAATTCATGTTTCCGCCCGGGATTGAACCGGGGGCCTTCCGCGTGTTAGGCGGATGTGATAACCGCTACACCACGGAAACACATCAGCGGTCGAGATATTTCCTAATAAAAGTGCTTATCACCTGAGTAAATAATAACGTTAATATCTATGTTTGATCAATAGACGATTACTGTAGGTAAACACGATTTGAAGATAAATTGTCGGCATTTTTATTGTCGATATTGATAATACAACTGGCAGACCTGTGGAATGGTCTACCTCAAGAATTGGCCACAACGCCATCTGTTAATGCTTTAATATTTTAATTTGTTGATAAGTGAATTTATGAAATAAATGAGGGTATTACAGTAAAATTTCAACTATCCAGATTAATGAGTGCCGGATTTCATTGCTTTTGAAATAATACAGCGAATAGGAATCGCATTAAAAATTTACTTAAACATGTTCAAACTTCTACTTTATTTTTTATTTCCTGATAAAGATCTGGATATTTGGCAATCCGGATGGCTGGAGTTTGGATAAACGGAGTTCTACTGTACTTGCGAACCTGACAAAATCCAAAATCTCAAAAAAGTGAGATATGAATCGAAACTTATTCAGAACACAATTGTTTACAATAATTATAACATTGTCAGTTCAAAATATGGCTCTATTTGTGAGAATCTGACTTTCAAATTATTGGATTTGTTGCAAAATGGCAACCTCTACTTGATATTGTAAAGTTGGCGATCTCCAAAATTAAATAAATCATTTCTCTATTGTTTCTTGACGTAATTATGATTATTTTATCACTTATATAAAATATTTTCTGGTTGAAAGAAAAATTTTAAATATTAAAAAAAAAGTTGAAGCTATTATTTTATCAGTTTTTTGGGATATGCTTAAAATAAAGAAAGACATATTTTGCCGTGTTTGAAAATGGTACCCTCAAATACGATATCAGCAAATGATGCACACATTCTATTTTATTTTGACAGATGATGTCATTTAAAAAAAGAGTTATAAAATTATTGAACATTAGCCGGATCAAGCTTTTTAAATTAAATTAAATTAATCATTATACTACAATATTTGAGTTTGTCCAAATGTTTGTAGACAAAAGACTAGATTTCACCCCCTCGGAAGTCATTAAGATTAACAAATTACAACAGGGATGGGAGAATACCTTAAGGAAGTGAAGTAAATAGGGAAGTCTAGGCATTTGCAGGGCTTATGACCTGTCATTGGCTGGTTTGAGTGGCCACTTTAAATACTTCATTTATTCACTTCTTTTAGGTATTCTCCATCCCTGTTGTAATTTGGTAATCTTAATGACTCCCGAAGGGGTGAAATCCAGTCTTTTGTCTACAAACATTTGGGCAAACTCAAATATTGTAATATAACTAACTGGTCTAAGAAGTTTAAAAATTGTAAAATTGTTTTCAGGCGTTGCCTAGTATGTGAAATAATTCAGTCAGATGACTCTCTTCACAACAATAAAGGTTTCAGCTATTTAACATTGGCAAAATGGTGAATGTTACACAGTGTGTAAAGTGGCCACTTAAACCAGCCAATGACAGGTAATAAGCCCTGCAAATGCCTAGACTTCCATATTCACTTCTTCAAGGTATTCTCCATCCCTGTTGTAATTGGTTAATCACTATACAGTTTACAAAGATTAACTTTAACTAGATCATGCAAACCTGATAATAAATACTAGTTAGGTACAGTGCGGTGGGATGTTTAATAAGCCGATGTAAATGTGTTAGTGCCTGTCGGTGAACCAAATAAAGATATAGATTTTGTTTGTGTTAGAAGGCACATGCACACATAAGCAAAGCCTATTAAAGATTTTAAATGACAATTTTTTTTTTATCTGTTGTATGTTTTTTTATTGCGATTATTTATTTGACTTATTTTAATAGGTGGATGGATAAATAAATTCTTATAATGAGGAAGTTCAGTGCCATAGAAAATTGGATTTAAAAATGATTTCTTACGCGCAGTAAAAATTATAGCATTTAATTGTATGGTGAAGTTTCTTGAAAATGAATGAAAAAATTAATACAAATGAACTACATACTTTGAACAACGTCTACTAGTTCTTCCGATTCAATCAATAATAGAGTGTTGTGATAGATTTCTGGTTTATTCTTTCTGTGCCATATCTGGTCCCCCTGACGTCGGCGATCTTTCTAGAGTAGGCATTCCAGTCCTGCGCCAACGGAACAGCTCCTTAACCCCGCGCACTCCCTTCCAGTCGCAGGTGTTTCTCAGTCAGGAGTGTCGCCTTCCAACTCCATACTTTCCCTCCATCTTCTCCATTATGATTAGCTGTAGAAGCGCATATTTGCTTCTGCGCCTGATTTGGCCTAGGTATGCGAGTTTTCTCTGTTTTATTGAAGACGGTGCTTCTTTCCGGCAGTGGCTCGTCTCAGCACCTCCACGGTGGTCGCTTAATCTGTCCGCGGGATTCTCAGCATTCTCCGGTGAAGCCAGATTTCAAAAGCCGCTAATCGGTTCATGGAGTACACCTTGAGAGTTCATGTTTCAACCCCGTAGAGCAGTATAGACCGATTTACGTGAAGCTAACCCACCAATCCGGATTACTCACCGAAGAGAACTTGTGACGTCACAGGCAGAGTAATTTAAAAATCACTTAACTTTGAAAAATCATAGTGCTCATAATACGCATAAAAATATATCTTTTTAATTTTAGCCTATTTTGATGTCTATTAACACACTTTAAGCGGGCTTCGCTACAATGTAACAGGTAAACGAAGCGGGTAAAAATCAGAGAAAGATGAAATAAAAACTACTTTTATAAAAATCATTCTATCTCCTAAAGCATCTGTTATTTTTTTACAAAATTTTAAGTATTTATTTAATACTCACCATATACTGCTTACCATGATCTAATAAGAGGAAGTAGAAGTCAAATATATCTATAATACGTCATAAAACATATATTCGCATATGCAGAACAACAAATAAACAACGATCCATTTGGTAAAAAATACAATCCGAAAATGTTACCATTCTACTCACCAATCACATGATAATAATGATTGATAAAAAGACAGATATAATTCATCAACTCATTGACTAAACAAATCATCTTACGCACAATCTCTCATGCAGAAGCTCTCATAAGAATATAAGAGCTGTGAAAAAGTATAAGTGTACGTAAATTAAACGACGGCTCATTTTATTTTTTATAGATGTGTGTGTAATTTGGAACATCGTGAAGCATTGTCAAAAAATACTTGGATGAAATAACCGAGTATAGTATACCTGCTTTTCCTGCCTTTAAAGAGGAGCCAGCGTAGCGGTTATTTCTACTTTTCTCGCCAATAAGCACCAGTCGGGGGCGCTGGTAGAACCTTTCCGGCGTAAAGTGTGTCAACAAATAAAATAATATAAAAGAACTACTCAACTTCCTCACTATGTACATGCTGTGTGTTCGCCTACTAATAAAGTAATTTGTATTTAACTTACTCCCAACGATCTATACCCGATGTCTTTCTTATATTTGGAGAATGGTTTGTTTGGTACAATGCATTTTGTAAATGCACCTTTTGATCCAAAATTCTTTGATAAACCTGCATTATCAATAACATTAAAAAATAAACTGTAATATAAACACCTTAGGTCTAATAAAAGTCGGATAAAAGTATTGTTATTATAAAATTGTAATGAATGAGGCTCTCTTTATTTCTAAATTTGTTGTAACAGAGAGGGAAAACATTTTCGAGAAGGGAATTTATTTATTTATTTGAATGTACAATATAGCTCTACTGCCAATTACAATGAACATAAATGATCCGAGGCATATCCAGAAATTAAGAGTACTGTTTGGCTCTCGTGCTATGAGAATTTTTTTTTCAAAAGTTGGCAACACTGATTGGTAGGGGGGGGTCTCCTGAACACAACGAGCATCGGCGACCCTTGTAAGTACCAAAACTTGCCTCGTAGTGTTCGTTTGAAAGTCAATAAGAAATCCCGCCAAATGCGCGCTGTCATAAGGTTCATTTTTGCGGAAGGAAAAACTCAGACTGAAATTTTTGCACGGATCAAAACTGTTAACCCATTGCAACACAAAGCCGGCGAATCGCCGGCCAAGGTCAATTTTTTTACTGACACACAAAGCCGGCGATTCGCCGGTTTGTCTTTGAAGTGATTTTTTTTAACATTAAAACTGAAAATAACTTTATTCATAAAAATGACATAAATAAGTATATTTCGGTTACTGATTTCATAATAAAATGCAATAATCTCAATTTATTTCACATTATTTATTACAAAATATTAATTTAGTCTGAATGTTATTGTAATAAAAAAATGTGTCTAAATTAAATAGTGTGTTGTATGAACAAATTATGTCATCTTTATTAGTGGTGCAATGGGTTAGTGGCGAAGGTGCTATGAACTGAACAAACGTATTTAAGTGGTGTCATGAGCTTAAGGAAGGAAGAACGAATATTCATGACGAGCAAAGGAGTGGAAGACCTTTAATTGTTTACTCTTACTTTCTGGATTTGCCTCGTTTGATTAGGAAACTAAAAAATTATTTAAAAAAAGCGCAATAGATTATTAGGTCCATAAAAGCAATAGTAAACAAAGATGAATAAGTCACTAATACACATTATGATACATACTAAAACTGGTAATCCCAGCATGGAAAAGATCCACCTCTCTCGGTGCGCTGTTCAACAGACCAATTATTCTCCCCGCAGGCATCATCAACAGTAAATTTGTTGGAATATGGAAGTCTAGGCATTTACAGGGCTTATGACTCGTTATTGGCTGGTTTAAGTGGCTGTTTTTCCTCTCTGTTGCAACAAATAAAGATCTAAATAACCCCCTAGGGAGGAAATCCACCTTGTTTACAAGCATTTGGACATACTCAAAACATTGTCTCTTTAATGCACTCAAAACCTTTTATTTTTTTGTATTTTGATGATATGAGGTTGTATTTTTATTTATTTTTGTATAAATGCTTAAGAATTTTTTTTATTTACATAATCTCAAATTCAATTTCATTCTGACATACTTAATATGTGGTTAATCAAACTAACTAGTATAAAAAGAAGTGTAATAATTGAAAATTATTTTCAAGTGTTCCATAGTAGGTGAAATAATTCAGTCAGATGAATCACACCCACATCGATGGAAAAATTGAGGAAATGTGGATGTTTAAAAATAGGCAGAATGGTAAATGTTACACAGTGTGTAATGTGGCCACTCAAATCAGCTAATGACAGGTCGTGAGCCCTATATAAATGCCTAGATTTCCACTGTCCCTTCTTTAAAATGTTTCCCTTTCTGTTGCAATAGATTTAAATATTGATAACTCCATGGGAGTAAAATCCAGCCTTGTCTACAAACATTTGGACATACTCAAAATATTGCAGAAGTTTTGTATCCATATACATATGAGTAGACACAGTTACACCATAAAATTGGATAATTTGTGATTGGTCGCTAGCCTTTTATATGTTTTTTATTTTACTATTATATATTAAATATTTTTTATATAAAATCAAATTATGAGTTTACTTACTAGCGAAACCTGATCCTACGAGGATTATAAAAAAAAAAATTCCAAACCTTTCTGACTTTTAAAGAAGTCATTCATGAGGAACATTCATTTGCAATTGGATTCATGTCCCGATTCTCCTATTTCATCAATGGTCAATATAAAAGTAAAATTACCTTTGATTCATTATCCAGGTACCACTCCTTGCTAATGAGAGCGCTTTTAAGGTCAGTTCTCATTCTTTCTAATCTTTTTGTCGTCTTAATGAGATCCACCTGTTACGTAAAACATGAATATGAGTATGTACATATATCGCTAAGAACCTCCATAAAAACATTGTGTAAAATAAAATATAAAAAATTGACAGTGTTTTAAATACGAATATTAAAAATGATGATATTTGAAAATAAATAAACGATGAGGAAGTTTAGTGTTACGGGAAATTGGATGTAAAAAATCACGTGGTAAAAATTACAGCGTTTAATTGTTTGGAGAAGTTTCTCAAAAACGGATGAAAAAAATTATTTTTTTTATTTATAAAAATGGACTTCGTCACAAGTCACAACTGATCAACTATAGCGTTGGGTAGATTTCCGATTTCCGGGAAGCCAACTTATCAGTCAGGACAACTACTCACCAACGACAAATGGTGACGTCATGGGCGGAGTATTTTCAAAATTACAAAACATGGACACATTGAAAATAATATAAAAAATGCCTTAGTTTGAAACACAAAAAAACACTGAACTCTTGTTTTTAAAAAAAATAATTTTATAGTTTTTTTAAATAATCAATTTTTGTATCTTGGCAAGTTGAGAATTTGACATTTTCTTTTCGCAGATATCTCGAAAGGGCTAAAGCGCGCTCGGACCATTGATGTATAGTAAATGAACACATTATTTTCGTATTAAATACATTTTAGTTTTAGCAAATAAACATTTTGAAAAAAAAGAGATCGCAAATCACAATATGCATGCAAATATTTGTGCAAGAAAGAGATGCAAGGAAGGAAACTACCCACAAATTGAAATGCCATATATTACGCGCTTGTAAAGTGTGTATTTAATTAAACATCATTGCCTAAGATTGCAATCAACTATGCTAACCGACTGCAGATTAGAGAATCGTAAGTCGGATAGATCTTTAGTCAAAGATTGAAAATGTTACTAATATACTTAAAAGATTAACGTATATATTCAAAACAATTCGAAATATAATTAATGTACATGAACTTTTAAAGATTTATTTTGCATTGTGCCAATCAATTTTGGAGTACGGTATAATCGGTTGGGGTGGTGCGAGTGACAAAGTTTTAAATAGTGTATTTGTTGCACAAAAATCCATCATTAAAATAATATTCATAGTCCCGATACAGACATCTATTGAAGAAATATTCCATAAATCACAACTTATGACACCAAAACAATTATATGCTAAAACAATACTCACTTATAGATTCAAAAACTACTCTTACTCAAATGAAAGACATAACCCCCACAATACATCACATACAAATAATATAATCACTAGATCCTCAACACATAGACAACTTAAACAAATACAAACTAATATCACTTTCGGACAAAGGAATTTTGAGTATTATTCAATTAAAATCTATAACCTACTTCCACTATCTATTAAAGCAAATAGTAATGAGAAAATGTTTAAAAAGGCTATAAAAAATGGATAGTGGAGCAAGGTAGAAGTAAAATGGATTGTCTCATTCGCCCATACCAATACTGAATCAACTGCTCCACAACTGTATGCTTATGTTAGGTTTTTGTTATTTTCATTGTGTGTTTTGTAATATAAATAATATAGATGTACATAAATACCTTGTTTTTTAAACTGTCTAAATATTTGTTAATTATCTTCGTTTTTTTAAGTTAGTCTTTTTTGTTTATTCTCTAATGTAATTTAAAAAAAATATATATTGTTAAGAGTCCTCGGCACGGGAAACCCCAGTGAGGTCACATTATTTTTATTATTAATTATAGTTTGTAAGCGAAAAATATGAATAAATAAATTAAATAAATCTCCACCAAAAATGGAAAATTAGTTATTGATGCCAAAATATACTATACATAAAAACCTACCTACCTAAATAATAGCGTAATTCAAAATCGTCTCAAGCAGATTTCAATTATACTTCTCGACACCGCAAACTTAGCATTCTCCATTGAGTTAGTGAAGCATTATTAGAAATCTCACAATTCTTTTTTCAAAGTTTTTTGTAAATATCTCAGTAACTGTTTCAATGGAGATTTCTAAGTTTGCTTCTAATACCCTCAAGTGTTATAATATAATGTAGGTTATAATAATAAAAATATGTATGTAGTTTTATTCCACATTTATTTATAAATTTTTACCAGTGACCGGGTGTACCATCGTCCGACTGGTGAACTGGTAAAACTGTATACCTATTTTTATTATTATAATGTATGTTTCAAAGGTAAGAAATGAGTTCATAGATTTGATTAATCATTGACATAAAAGCATTGTAAGTTTAATATTATTAACACTTTGTATCCCGGAGCCGTGTAAACACGTGATTATATAACCACGCGTTGTGTCCCGGTCCCGTGTTTTCACGTGGTTTACCAGCTGTCTAAAAAACGCATTTTGTTGACATCTAGAGACTTTCACTAGTACTTTTTCACTGCAGGTAAACCATGTGAAAACACGGGACCGGGACGCAACGCATGGTTATTATAATCACGTGTTTTCACAGCTCCGGGATACAAAGCACAATAAAAGGAGTGAGACCCTGTATATGTGCGAACATTGCAATAGGGCTCTCCATAAAGGCAAATGCTGGCAAAACCATCATACAAAAATGACTGATTAAATTGTTTAAAATAAATATGAGAAGTTTCAATTGATTTAACCCAGTGTTTTCATAACTATGACACTTTTAAGAAACCCTTGACGAAGCATGAAATTTCTTAAAATCGGGCAGGGCACAGGGTAAATTTTATGTGTATTCGGCCGGTGCTCAAAGTGTTGAAGTAAATGTGTTCTGCCGCTACATATTTGCAGAAGCTCAGTACATGGTAATTAGCAGCAACATAAATTGATGCTCTTTGGCCAAACAAATATCGAAATACTAAATGTTATTAAATATTCGTATGTGACCACTTACCGATTTTTCTGTCTACCGGTTTCGAGACGTACCCGTCTCTTTGTCAGGACACCAACTAAACCAACATGCAAACCAACATGCAAAACCCACTATACACCTTCACCATAGTTGTTGCATAAAAATATAATAACCGACACGACATGCATTTTAATAAAACATGCACTGATTAAATCATGAAAATATTCTCTTGTTTGAGAATTAATGAAAAAAGTAGAGAGGATGGAGGAAGGGGATAAGCTTGATAGGTTTTATAGGGTGACCATTACAGTGTAACATTGTATAAAGGACTATATTGGAAGTTTGTTTGATTATTGATCAAAGGAACATTATGTTTTAAAGCTTTCCTAATGTGAAATATTTCCATATTATTTACTTTTAACCCTTTATTATTAGCATGTAAGATTTAAACTCCAGTATTTTTATTAAAGTCATGATTTAAATTGATTAGGTGATTTGCGAATTCAGAGAAACTATTATTGTGAAGACACCTCATATGTTTTTTAACACGAATATCAAAATTTCTTGATGTTCTTCCAACGTAAACTGAAGGACAAAAATAGCATTTTAATTGGTAAACACCTGAATTATTTAATAAACTATTTTTTTCTTTATTATTAAGCAATAATTTAGCAATATTGTTATTTGTATAAAAGCAGGTTTGATATTATTTGGTAAAAGTTTAATAACATTTAGTAAAATGTTTGACCACAAAGTTAATGCTTTAAATATTAATAATAAATATCGAAATATTGCAATGTTTCGGCTTTTAGGCTAATGAATATCTCAGTAAAGGAAAAAGATAGAGCAAGATAGTTGATGGAATATGTCGAAGCCACGTATAGGAATGCACTGAGCTCTGTTATGCTAAACGGCCTTTTATACATTAGTATAGGGGTAGGTAGTAAAAAAAAAAAAATAGTAAACTTCCTTATTAAATTAATATTCAAAAACTTAAAATAATATAATAAAGTAGAATCACATTACCTCACTCATTGCATCCAAATTAATATTGAGATCATCATGTTTCATTTTGCAATCTGCAAAATACAAAAAAAATAAGAAAATATTTTTTAATTCGATTTTGAAAACATATTTATTTATTTGTTTTTTATTTTATTTTATTCAGAAAACATACAGTCATACAAAATAAGTATTAAAAACAACAATTTTTTAACATAAAAAGACCAACTAAGTTTTCATAAATTTAAAAGATACTCGTATTAACATTAAATGTGACAAAAAAAAAAAAAAAAAAATAAGAATTTTAAGTGAGAAAATAATAATTGTTGACATTTGCATTTTCCATGGAGGTAATAAATAAAAATACCGAATGTACACTCCGAGCCATCCACGCACACACATGAACGCACATATAAAACATACACAAACATATATACATTACATGCGGCACATATACATAGCATAAACCACTCAAGATACACATTCAGCAACTATCACAAATAATCGACCCTATGAAGAAATTTTCTGTACAAATGCAACGTGCAGTTAAAAATGTCTACATCAATACTGAGTCCGTTATAATTTCTACAGGTACGTCTAATGAATGAATTCGAGGTATAATTGTTTTTACAAGTTGGTACATAAAAAAGGGAATTTAATCTAGTATAGCGAAGAGGACAACGGAAACCAATATTTTGTAAAAGATACGGCGAATCAACTATATTATTGAGAATTTTGAAAAGAAAAATTAAATCATATGTAAGGCGCCTTTTTTGTAGTGATTCTACATTAAAATTGATCAAAGATGCGTCGTAATCATTTTCAATGTTGCCAAAACGATATTCGATATAAATATGCAAAATAACATTTGTCTCTTGATCGGTGACAGTAGCATGAGTATGGGTGAAGGATTGATCGTTTGGTGGAGGGATTCTCCTTTTTGTTTTGAAACGAGAAAGGAGAGAACTTTCTCGGAACTGTTTAGACTACCTATATTTATGTTGCTTGCAGACCCGACGGTTGGGCCTGGTTGCTGGTAGCGTACTGCGAACCAGTTTGTTTATAAAATAAATCAACATGACATTGGCAAAAGCATCAAATTTATTATGCAACGCCATTTTATTTAAAAAAATATATATTGTCTCTTCATGGTAGGTAAAGTTTAGCGTATTAAGTTACAGTGCATAAAGTAACAGGTTTGATTCCCACAATGATGACATAATATATTTTAACACATTACATAATATCCTAGAAATTATAAAAAAAAATATTTTGCTTAAATTTCACTACAAAACATATATTTTCTTTTTTTTAATCATATCTATAATTAATATATCAATCGAAGCTAAACTGGCAGCGCACAACGGAGCTTTAGTCCCAACACTTATGTATGGAAGTGAAACATGGAACTGGCAGAGGAAGGATGAAAGCCGAGTGAACGCGGTTGAAATGCGATCTCTGGGAAATCTATGTACGACGAATGATGAAATCAGGCGAGAGTGCAAATCTGAGTCAAGTATAATTGATAAGATTAAGAAAGGGTCTCTGAGATGGTTTAGTCATGTAGAACGAATGGACGACGAAACAATGGTAAAACAAGTATATTTGGCGAAAACGAACGGTAACGTGCGATGAGGACGACCAAGGAAGAAGTGACATGATCTGATAAACCAAAATCTTAAATCTGGCCATGTCAAAAGCAGACGGAACCGAAGGGCATGTATGACAAGATGTATGAATGTAGAAGAAGCTAGGAATATATGCCAGGATAGACGTGTGTAGCAGTCCATTCTCAGAGGTAGGCCCCAACGGAGGAATGGCGTGATGGTAGTAGTAGTAGTAATTTATCTTGAGCCTGTTCGGTGAACGAATGTTAAATGATTTCTGGATCTTTAAAAAAAAAACCTTTTGCATTTTGTTCATCAATAATATTTTTTATTGAACAGATATATTTACATGTTACAAGGCATAGTAGGTTTATAATTAAAAAAATAGTCGCTAATGATATTAACAAATGAGGAGTAATAAAAGTGTACTATACGGCGTGTTCTTTAAACCCTGTCACATCCGAAACCACAATGATCAGTATGGGCAAGAAGACATATTAGCATATTTAAAAAAGGATTTAGAACAAAGAATTTGTTTTCAAATAAAACATTTTTAAAAAAATGGTTGCTTACTACTTCTGCAGGGGAGAAGCGAGGGGAGCGAGGCCGCGCAGTCGGTGTATCAGACTCCCCCCTCCCCCTCCTCGTTTCTCCCCTGCAGAAGTAAGGAACCATTGGCTTTTTAAAATATTTTATTTTCAAAATTTTATTAGTTCTAAAAATTTATTTTAATGTGCTAATATGTCTTCTTACTCATACTGATTAATGTATTTTCGGATGTCACAGGGTTTAATGAACACCCTGTATAGGGGTATATGAATCTTTTAGGGCGCTGCCAGTTCGAGGAATTCTGTGGTTTTGTATTATTTTGGAACAAAGCAAAAGCTATGAATTCAAAAATATATTAGAACATTGTTATAATACGAGATTCACACTCAATTTATTTATTTATTTTATTAGGTAAACAAACAGTATGTACACAAATATTACCAATTTCTTTGTATATAGTGTAAGACACTCATGCACACACCAAAAAAATTATTTCCACTTAATACAATAATTTTAATTATGTTCAATATACTAAATGTAAAAGAAACAAAATGAAAAAATATGTATATAATAATAAAGTTTTAACTTTATATCTGCTTCTCTCAAAATATCTATAATTTTTGACCTAAATTTACATAGATTGTCACAAATAATATCAGCCTCGGTAAATATATTGTTATATTGGTCGCATATTCTAGGTATTGTAGATTGTTTAAATAGTTTGTTGACGCGTTTTCTGTGTAAAAGAGAAGATTTTGTCTTGTCGGTCTAGATGGCACACGGAATGGAAGTCTTTCAAGTAGGTTTGGAGAATCAATTTTGTTATTTATTAATTTGAATAAAAATAACTGGTCTAACATTATTCTTCGATTTTTAAGAGAGTTTATTCCATGGTACGGCATACTTTCAGCATGGTTATAGAAGTTAATGTTTAACCGGTAGTCGACCTGCTTAATTTTTTTTTGTTCATAATGATGGTTTAGTGATTCCAGAGACAAAGAGATGGCGAAATTCTTTAAAACTAAATTCAAAAGTTTTTTCTGTAACATAAATAAAAAAATATAGATTATTTCTTACCCTTTCCACAGCTTTTGGCATTTTTGAGCTGGTTTTTTAGTTCAGGCAGTTCATCTTTGAGTTTCTTTATCTCTTCTGTTAAATTTTCGATGTTGGTTAATTCTGTTTTAAGATCGCCATCATACTCCCACGGGTACTCGTCCTTCTGTAGACGTTCTTGAATTTTTAAAACTGCCTTTTCAATTTCAGAGTTCCGCCAAAGTGCGTTGTCTCTGGAATAATTGACTAAAATTTATTATGCAAATTAAATGTCAGAGATTTAGGCTGCGTGCGTGCAGATTTGTATACATATTTAGTGGAGTACTTATCACCACATCATACCCCAATCCGCACCCGATGGTGCATAGGACACTGCACTGGTACACCAAATGCAGTGTATCATGATCCTCAGTTACATGCAGGGTAAGTCTTACGCTTCAGATGTCAGTCCAGGGATAATTAAATATTGCAGCGTAAAATCATTTTAAAATCAATATTTCACGTAGGCTTTGCCAGTAATCGAACCCAGGACAAAAAATTCATTTAGGGACATGCAGATAACAATATTTATTTACAGACGTTTTTATATATTAAACTATAACATTTTTTACAAAAGCAGAATAAAAATTATGAAACACTACAAATCAAAGCTGAACAAGTACGAGAGTGCAAATGTTAAAAAAATTACACGGATGAAAAAGTTTTTAAAATTTACAAAATATATGTACCTAATACAGGTTAAAAAAATATCAAAAGCGTATTAAAATTAAATATACATAATACAAGCTAAAAAAGTATGAAAAAACGTAAATATTATTTCAATATGCTTTTTTTCGTAGGACTTTTTCAATGTACAATACAAAATTTAAAAATATAGATTATACAAACATCACTCTGTCAGATTTAAAATTTACACTAAAAATGTATTATGTAACTTAGTAGACATTATAATAATAAATATGTACATCTCCCCCCCCCCCTCCTTATCCTCTCTTCAAGCATTTTTGTTCTTATCCCGCCCAATTTACAGTAACTTAATGTTCTTAAAATTAATATTTAAAAAATCTTTGATTATTGAGTACTTGAAAATAACATTTTTATATGTATAAATTGTATGTATTTATTTGATATGTAATATATATATTCTTTACTAACTTTGTATACTATGTGGAAATCTGTTATTAGTTCTGAGTTTATACACTATATCTGTTTGTTTACTAAAAATATGTATGTAGAACTGTTGATTTCCCTAATAAAATAAAAATAAAAATAAAATAGTATTAAAAATTTGATAAACAAGTAAAAACGGCAAAATATTAAAAGTTATATATTCAAGATGTGCATTCTCTGGATCAACTAACATTACTCATTCAAAGTACTTCTGGAAAAAATAATTCTTCAATTCGCACATCCTGTTTCTGTATTTTGAAATTGGTACTTTAAATTTTTGTGGCAATTTATTAAATTCCTTGAAACCTATGTATTGTAAAGATCTAATACTATTCATCATCATCATCAGTGGCACTACAGCCCGTTGTGGGCCCTGGCCTCCTCCAGAATTTATCTCCATTCGTCCCTGCACCCTGCGGCTCTTCTCCTGTTCGTCAGGCCAATTGCTCCAAAGCCACTTTTTACATTATCCAGCCATCTTAATGATTCAACATCAGAAATTTGAATCAATGATAGTGAAATGATATTTAAAAAAAAAAAACACTTTATACGCCCTTGTTCTCAAAGAAATGTAGATAAAATTTCAATAAACTTTTTATCTTATTTTTTTATAAGAAAAGAATTCATGTTTTTTACAGAGGCTATGAGAAAACAGTTGACAACTAAAAATACATAATAAATTTGGATTTAGAATACAATATATCATACAGTTTATAATGATGATTTAAGAACTTTTAAAGTAGGTACCTACTTATAGAATTTTTAAAAATTAAGTATGAAATACGATATTATTACCTATATAAAAAGTACTGTTTAAGTTAAAAATAATATTAACTTTAAGCTCGAAAATTGTAAATCTGTATTAGAATACGAATGGAAATGTATTATAATACTTTCAATAGGTAACCATTTTACTTGCTAGTGGAAAAATCCAAGAATTTTTTGCAGAAGTCAGTCTCATCATTTTTTATTTATTTCAGATACATAAAAAGATTTGAACAAAAATTTAGTATTTTCTAAGAGCAGCGAGCTCGTCCCGTTCCAGGGAAATCAGTTTGCAAAAGTTTATTTTTTTATTTTTTATTTTCTTTGATCCTTTAATATATTTACAATCATTTTAATTACTTTACACTAATTTATAACACAACATTTTTACAGTCAACATAACTTTTTTTTAAATTAAAAAGTTTTATTATTTTCAAAATTAGATTTTTTATTTTATTAAGGTAGGCAAACAGTTTATTCATTCAGTAGAGTGGAAAAAAAATATGTTTTGGAAATAAATATGCACCTTGTCTATAATTTAAATCACAATTTTGATCGGGTAAAGGTTCTTTAAGTGTTAAATTCATATTGATATTTTCTGTTACTTACCTAAATATCTTTTCGTTCTCCAATTCTGCTCTAAGAGATTCAATATCATTCTCATGGCTCACGCTGTCATTGGATTTCAAAGAATCGGACCTCACCATCAGTTTCATTTTTGTTTTTTTCTGTAAAATTTTCTACTAAAGAATTAAGAATTTATTGATTAAATACTTATGTAGGCCATAGTGATGGCATTGAGAAGATTTTAAAATTAAAAATATTGAATCAAATAATGTTGTTGTCAAGACAGCAAAGTTATGTAAATTTATTGCTCGACATGGCAAAAGGGACAACCTTGAATTTTTAGCATTCTCGAAATAAACTTTCAAAGTTTCCTTGGTAACAGTAGATATGATAGATGATTAGCATTTGAAATAAAATAAGTGGGGCGATCCATATAAATATGGCATCATAACATAAAGGGCAGGATATTACTTTAAGATTTTATGTAGTAATGAGGAGGTAAAGGGGAGCATAGAGCAAGAGAAACAACAAAATGGATGTTTCAACAAAATTGTGAACTTAAATATTTATAATAAATTGTACAATCATATACTAATCGTCGGCCTCGTGGCGTAATAGTCAATGTGTTTGCCTACCATGCAAGAGGTCTCGAATTTGATTCCCGATATGGTTGAAATGAAATATTTATTTAAAAGGGTGTTTTTACATTTTTTTTTTTTTTTTTTTTTTTATATATTTGGACTCCTGTATTTAGTAGCCTTACGTGTCATGTACAAGGCTAAGGTACTCGGAAAAAAAAAGTTTTTGTTTGTCTTGGAAATGGGATGTTCGATCACTGATTTTGGTTTATTACCTTTATGAGTCCAATCACCATTGTTGCAAAGTTTAAGAACAATGGCGCATGATAACTACTTTTTACTACAGTGTGGATATCTGTTAAGGATATTCCATCTTTCCTGCATTCTGCTTCAAGATTATGGCGTTGCAAACTGAAAAATGGGCACTGAAATAACAGATGTTCTATACTCTGTGAAGAAATATCATCGCATGGACAATAGTCATCATTCCTTAATTTAAACCTATATAGATAACTTCTCATAGCTCCGTGTCCGGTAAAAATTTGAGTCGTTTCGAAAGTACTTTGGTGATGATGACGGAAGTTTGCTGCATCAGCCAGCGTTGGGAAAAACATTTTAGTGATTTTACCTGCAGAAGAAGCGCGGTAATGATCCTCCCAACGCTGCTGCGTATTTTGTTTTATACAGCGTTTGGCAAAGCTAAGGGGAAATTCTGAGAAGAAAGGTGCCGTTCTTTTACAAGTTGCGGATCTTGCTCGTTCATCCGCTCTCTCATTTCCTACGATACCAGCATGTCCTCTTATCCAGCATATTTGAATGTTCATCCCTCTTATTTTTAGATGCTTAATTTTACTCTGAATATCTACAATGAATGGATTTACCGACCGAGTATCTGTTATAGCTTGAACGCCCGAACGACAATCTGATAATATTTTTGCAATAACCCATCTCTCTGGTGGTTTCTTTAATAACCATTCGAGAGCTTCTCGTATTGCGAGTAGTTCAGCCTGGAAAACTGAGCAGAAATTATCTAATTTAAATGTTCTGCCTGGTAATTCTTTATCACTCTCAAAAGGAACGAATGCCGCTCCCACTTTTCCGTCGAGCAGGCTACCATCCGTAAAGATTCTAATTTCGTTGGGAGCATAAGGAGGTATATCTTTGTCAAGTAAAAGAATATTTTCGGGAATCCTTTCGCACGGGTGAGGTAAATCGAAATAGTTTGCAGTTCCTTGATACTTGCGATCATCTGGAATGGAATACAGCTTACCAAATTTCTTAACATTATAAATGTCCTTCCTTTCTTGAATTTTAAGGTCTAACGGTGTAAATCCTGTTAGAGCTTGAGCAGAGATGAGTGAAATGGTTCTGTATCCTCTACAAGATCTTATGGCAAATTGTCTTTGTAAGCTGTCAAGTTTTTTCTTATTGCATTTCTTTTTTACCGCTTCACCCCATAAGCTGGCCGCATATGTAACAAGAGGTTCAATTGCACCATAATATATTTGCTGCATTACCGCAGGAGAGCACCCCCATGTTGGTTTTGCCGCTCTCACAAGCATTCCAGAAAGATTGGCAGCCTTCTTGCAGACGTTATCCACATGTAGTGACCAGTTGAGATGCTTGTCTACAGTTACACCTAATACCCTAATAGAGTCAGCAAGAGCTAGCTTTACACCGTTCATGAATAAATTAGGAAGAGTTTCTTTTCTTTTGGTTACTAACATCGCTTTCGTTTTTTCCTCTGAGAAGTTAAGTTTAACCTTTTTTCCCCAATCAGCTATTGTCGAAAGGGCACAGTTTGTTCTTTCTTCGGCTTCAGACATAAGTTGAGCTCTGACTGTCAGAAAAACATCATCAGCAAACGCTTGTATGTTAATTCCATTTCCACTACTTGTGTTTTTACATTAGAAAATTTCATTGTCCCTGGACTGGCACCTTAAGGCTAAAATTGATCATCTTACCTTAAAAATGATCAAGATACGCCGTGGTTGGTGTACCAATACAAGTGCCCTATGCACCATTAGGTGCGGAAAGGGAGTGATGATGATGAATTATATCATAATTTATTAAATGACAGGTTGATTCTTTAATTCACTTAGTTTATTAGACCAATAACCAATTTCATAGCTCTCGCGACAAATCCAAATAGATTGGTGTTATTGTTACTACCTACCTAAGTAAATGAAAGTTCTAAACTGTCATTATATTCAACAAAAAAATCATGATGAACTTTACCAAGAATTTCACCAAAATTCTAACCGTAGGTATATTTATTTATTGTAAAATATTTCCAAATAAAAATTAATCTTTTCATCCTAAATGAATAATGGAAAATTTAATAACGATTTAATATAGGTAGATAGTTGGAATAATATACAAGGCATTCACTAATAAAGAAACAAAATAAATTAATAAAAATAATACAATTTATGCCATTTTACAGTAAGGGTTGACAGATCCTAGTAATCTGCATTATCATGCATTTTGCAATGCACGTTGTTAGATTATAATACTAAATCGATAAATAGATACCGTTGATACTAAATCCTAAAAAAAAACATTCCAGTAAATACAAATTAGAACGCCAAATAAGTGTTTCACGTAAAATGTATTAATATTTTTTATAGTTTATATTTTTATGAAACTATGATATTTCTTATTTCTCTATGGTGCGGTATACACGTGAATAGTGAGTCGATAATCCACGTAATCAATAAGTAAAATAATTCATTTTATACGGTATGCATTGAATGGTTTCTTTTTACTAATTGCACAGCTTTTATAACCCAGATGTTTTGAAGATTGATCTGTCAAAACAAAACCTATGACGTCAGTTGAATGACCTTGCTAGTTTGTAAACATACACACGTTGTGTCATCCTGTGTTGTCGAGTCGAGTTGCTCTCAGAAGAATAATAATTGTTTTTACCCTTAAATAATATTTAATTGTGGTTCAAAATGAGTTACGAAGCAATGTCTGTCGTCGATGAAGACATCCAAATGGTAAGGACATGTTGTCAAGCAAATCTATATTTTAAAAATGTTATTTCACAATGTGCTAAATATGTCTGCCACAATAACAATGTTTTCGGGGCTAGAATCGATAAGCTTTCTTTGTTGGGTTAAAAATAATTTATTTTACGGTCTCAGGCGTGCATTAGATTTAATAGTTTCATCAAACGGATAAGAAAATTGTAAATCTAATTTCGTAAGGTAGCCATTTGCTATTGTCATGCAATATTTTTATTGTCAATATTTTTGCTCTTCTGTCAAGCGAATTCTATCGCAAAAGCAGATTCCTACATTACCCAAAAATAATATCAATGCGGATTTAATATTTTCCACAAACAGATGGCGCTAGTACTGAGCAAAAAGTGAAATTAGCATATTACACATTGGAGATATATTTGTATTTTACATTGAATTTTACTGAACGTTTGAAATTGAAATATTTTGAAAGCAAAGCATTACAAGTTACAGTTTTTTTAATTCTCAAAACACAATCGATACAAAATGTCCCCCTTTTTTATTTCATAAACGTGTCTTCAATAAATAATATTGACTACTTAAACTATTCGTAGGTTAATCTAATAAGATTCTTGTTGAAATTTAAATTTGTTCATGTTGAAATTCATTCATTGTCTATTTTTTAGTGCATAGTTTAAATAGTTGTCGGCCTCGCGGTGTAATGGTCAGCGCGTTAGCCTGCCATGCAAGAGGTCTCGGGTTTGATTCCCGGCATGGTTGATGTGAAATATGTATTCAAAAGGGTGTTTTAAAACTAGAATATTTCATAGTCCCTGGACTGGTACCTGAAGCGTAAGACTGATCATCTTACCTTCATGTAACAAAAAAAAGATCGAGATACGCTGCGATTGGTGTACCAATGCAGCGCCCTATGCACCATTAGGTGCGGAAAGGGAACGATGACGATGATAGTTTGAATAAGGGGCAACTAATTTGCTCGCAAGATCCCTAAGGACCTACAAATTATTTTTAATTTACGTATTGAATTTGAGGCGTGTAAAACAATGACGGCACCCCCTAGGGGTAGGCAGAGAAGATGGATCGACACTCGCCACACAAGTCTATCCTGACATACATTCCTAGCTTATTTCACAATTATATATCTCGTAATATATGTCCTTCGGTTGTGTCTGCTTAACCAGACTTAAGATTTTGGCTTATCTGATCATGCCACGTCTTTCTTGGTCGTCCTCGTCTTACGTTACCATTCATTCTCGCCATATATATTTGTTTTACCGTTCTTTCGTCGTCCATTCGTTCTATATGACCAAACCATCTCGGTGACCCTTTCTTAATCTTGTCAATTATACTTGTCTCAAATTTGTACTCTCGTCCGATTTCACCATTCGTAACCCTGTCATACATGGATTTCCCAGACATTCGTCTAAGAGATCGCATTTCCTCATTCTGTCAGTTCCATATTTCACTTCTATACATACGTGTTGGTTGGGACTTGTGCACTTTATTTACGAATTAAAAAAATCATCCAGAGAATCTAGTTACCTTCCATTGAAATTATTGTCATCTTCCATTGAAATTATTGTCAAAAATATAATTATGTTTACCGGTTGTATGGCGTCATATTGAGAATTATAAAATAAGTTCGTTATTTGCAAAAAATTAATTCGTCATTATTAATTTAGTTGTCACTCTCAGCGTCTCAGCTCAGCCAAGGTTTGGCCGACCTCAATGCAAGTTGCAAGTTGCAACTAACTTTCAGAAGGGCGAACTATCCGCGCTGTCGTAAAATATTGGATTTAATTTTAGACCGACTCGTGAAAAGGTTTTAATCATTCCAAAAAATCATTTTGGCACTCGAACGCCCGTATACTTCTGTTGCTAAGTGCCCATTGTTGCATTTACTATTTCGATAGGCCTAATATCCCTCAACTACGACGTTATTTTTGTAAAATTGCGTCGCAAAACCCGGCTCCCGGAGCTGCTTCTCTCAACTATAAAAATCTGGCCGTCGTTTTCAGGCATTTTCATGAAAAAGTCGCACTAAAATATAAAGAAGGCCCGCATTGTCGAATACATACATTGACGCTTTTCTATTGTGTTCTGAAAGTTATCAGACAGGCGAGATTCGCGAGTTTTTAAAATGACGCAGGCACGCAGCAAAAAGCATGTTATCTTTTAGGAGTATAATTCAGGTAGGCAGAATCGATGTTTTGAATCTTCTTATTAAATCCATCGCATTAAATTCCAAATGTCTCGCAGATTGTGACTCGGTCGCGTTTTATACTCGCATGTTTGTTGTACGTATTCTTATTTTACGCCGGTTAAAGATCCGTGTACACTGCACCGGCAAAATATTGTTTTTATTTTTTACCGAAAGTTGTCAGTTCATATCGAATGTTGATCATCGGATGGGGTAACCAGTGTAACCCTTAGATCATTTTAAAATAAGTATATAAATAATGTTATATTAGATTTACGCATTTAAAACATTGTACGGCATTCCACAAAAATAATAGTTTTCCTTGATAAATGACGCGCAAATCTACGGATTTAAGTGAATGAAAAGTAAGTTGATTTTTTTTAAAAATGAAAAATTTATTGAAATAAACCTAACTTTTTAATATGATGCCATTTTTTTGCAATGTATAAATCGTATATTGCTCTGGCAAATTTATGTAAAAAAATGTAATAAAAACTGTTTCCACTTTCGGACGTTTTAAAAATTTAAACTGCCCACACAGAAAAAAACATTTGAATGATTTAGAAAATCCTGTACCCAAATTAATTAACTGTTATTATATTTTGAATGCATAATAAAATCTGCAATAAGTACAGCTCACTCGTAAATCGTAAACCGACTTCGTTACTGCTACTGTAGTATTGCAAACACGCACGTATTGCGTCTCTCTCTGGCAGTAGGCGTTTTTACGACGCCGAAGGAGAGAGGTTGGCTGTGGCATGTTCTCGCCGTACGATTGGCGCCTTCGGCGGCCATTTCGCTTCGCACCGTCCGTCTGTAGAGCGCTCGCGCCCGTTGGTTGCAGAGAAGCCGGTAAGCCCTACAAAATTCAATTTGATTTATGAAAAAGACAAATCCTGACAGTAAACGCTGCTTTATTGGGTTTATCGTTTATCCGGTGCAAAAATGGCGTCATTTATTTACCCAAGTCAGATTATCGTCTCGGGCAGTTTATTGGTTCGCATAGGCGGCGTACGTGCCGCTGTTTCCTTTCTACGCAGTAATGTCTGCGAGTTATATTTTACTTTACCGCACCAGTTGAATTCCAGTCAGTTTCCTGACATAAATGTTTTTTTCAAGTTACAAAAACTACAACTCGATTTAATTACCTGAAAAGTTTTTTCTAGTGCATTATGTGCATCCCTATATTATTTTTTCTAGCAGTGAGTTTTTGGGTCAACCTTTGTTTTTATTATTTTCAGATTTGAAAAAAACTGATTTAAGCACATTGTTATTTCGTTTGTTGTTTTTTAGCGGTTTATTTAGATGCCTAATTATTACAGATGTTTATATTATATTGTACAGTTTTTGCAGATAGTGAAATCGGTCGGTATCTGTTGCTAAGTGCTTCGCGAGTATGGCTGTGTTGTGTACCGTATGAAATAACGTTTGTTTTTAAACTAAAAATAAATATTAAATAATGTTATGGGTAAAACTTCTACAGTGTTTGATAAATATGCCCTCCTGTAATGTACGCGCTACTTGAAAGTTTGTTAATTTATTCTGAAGACTTAATGCGTAGATGCTGAACGCAATCGAAAGTTCTGTCGGTATCCGAAATCTTGTATTACATTTGGGTTGTGCCGGCTGTAATAAAATTATTATTTTGACGTGATAAATTAACATTACGCAGAAATTATTGAAAAAAATAATCAATCGAACTAGTGCGCGTGTCATTTCAACGCAATAAACCATATTTTTCGAGTCTAATAATATAAAAATATTACGCACTTTCCTTTTACTAAACCAATCTTAACCATTTATTATCGACTACGATTTAAAACTTTTAAACGAAATAGTCTGATAAATTTCTTCAGTACAAGTTAATTCGGACAATAATATTATATGCTTTTTTTTTTTTTTTAAAAGGTACGTTGATAGTTGACACTTTGGGTGGATAATTTTTTCCTTTGTATTTGCCGCATTTTCAAATGTGCGAACTTTGCCGCGCCTTTAGTCGCGCGCGTGCGTATTACGCCTTGCTTTTTTTAACAAAGGCTGACATTCTACAAAAAATATAATGAGGAAGTTCAGTGGTTTTTAAAAAAAAAAAATTTGTTTTGTTGAAAGACTATTAAAGTAAGACAATTTTTATTTTATTTTTATGTATCGTATTATCTGCGCTCTGATTTTTTAAAGTTTTGTATTTTACTCCGCGTGTGACGTCTCAAATTCTCTCCCCTTCTCGATGAGTTCTGCTGATTAGTCGGTTGATTTACCTTAGACTAGAAATCTATCACAACCCTCTTTTTATTATTATATACAACTTATATAGCGCCTTTTCGTAATATATTACCCCAAGGACGCTTTTCAAAGTGATTCTATAAATAAATCAATAAAATTTTAACTTTTGAAATTTGTAATGTACAACGCGTACGTTACAGTACAACTTTGTTATCACATGCTAGGGATTTATTCAAATGTTTTTTTTTTTTCAAAATTTAATTTTATTATATCAGGTAATTCAACAAAGATACATATTAGAATTCAGTTTTATAAGACCAAAAAAAAAAATTATGATATGGAAAAAAACATTTATGAAAAAAAAAACTATAGTTAAATTCAAACTGAAGGTTTAGAAACATGTGTTAAATAACTTATAAACTAAATATATGTACTGTAACGTACGCGTTACCACGTGTGTGCGCTGGTTCGTCGCCCGCGTCTGCCGCAGTCAGGCTTCCTGGCGTAAACGAGAAGCCGCCCTCACAGACAGTCAAAGACAAAGTCAGAAGGTAGGGGCACAGCTGCGCCGACCGCAAGTCAACCTCAATAGCCCTGAAAAGGACTTTCTACCCGGTCCAAGTGGTGTAGAGAGGCGAAGGCAGTCAGCTGGCAGAGCGAAGCGAAGAGTGAAGCGCAACATGACAATACAATATAGGCCCTTTTCAGAGCCTTACAAACACGATCAAGACACAATATGAAATACATAAATACAGACATAAAAGAGTAATCTCTGGTTATATTCCCCCGGTATTACTGAGGCCAGGCTCGAAAGCGAATCATTTATCTTTATTGGGAGCCTAGCGCTCAGTCATACAAATACCGGGTTCCTAGCTGCGTTTATCAATTCACTCAGTTATCATTTACATATATCACTTTCATTTGTCCAATTCAACGTTATTTGCGTGTCCGGAAAATTTTCATTTTTACTATTTATTATCAATAATTTGAAATAATAAAAAAATACTGTTATCTAGCCCTAAGGACTAATCTCTCCCACCCATTAAATACAAGAGAAGGGCCGCTCTTTAGGTACTAAACTTCACATAGAATGAATCACCACTGTCATTGTACTTATTGCCCAGAGTATGAAGTCTATTGATGACTGCATTTTTCTTAAAGGTTCCAGTAACCTAAAAATTTGATAAATCTGGCTCGGTTTTTACTTATTCGGATTATGGAGACTGCTGTATGTCTATAAATAGTATTTTACTTGTGGCCTGCCATTCATTTTTAATTCTTAATGTGACCATTCATTAAACATTTTTGCCCGGGTCTGCTTTAGTATATGATTGGATAACGATATAAAGTGTTCGCAGGAAGGGCCTCGCGGAGAAGCGCGCAAGGAGGGGGGCAAGCGGGGACGGAGGCCGGGTAGGAAGGCGGGCAGCGAGCGCGTGGACATGCGCGCCCGGCTTGAGCGCAGCCGCCAGAGCGCTCGCGAGTGCCGCGCGCGCAAGAAGCTGCGCTACCAGTACCTCGAGGAGCTGGTCACCGACCGCGAGAAGGCCGTACTGGCGCTGCGCAAGGAGCTGGAGAAGGTAATCATAACCAACTGTAAATAGGGGCTCAAATGAGAAAGTTCAGAGATTGGATATAAAAATATTTTCTTACGCGTGGTAAAAATTGGAGCATTCTTACGGTGAAATTTCTTTAAAATGTAGGAAAATAATAAAAATTACCTGCTTTGCTTCGTCACAGGTTTACGCGAATCTGGACCTCATTCTCGTAATATTCCAATTAGATTTCCAATCAGGTATTACTGTCAACAGCCTCTCTAGTAATTTAATTGAATGTGTTTTTTTTAAAAACATATTTTGAACATTCAGATAATGATCGCGGTAGTTTAGGAAATTAATAAATTTTATGTATTTGCATACACAAGTAAAGAACAAGAGGAAAGTTCTCACACACACAAATGGAAAAATATCTCTGTTTCCGAATTATATATATGTCAATAAACATGAATTTTACCTCATAAAATGTTATTATCAAGTGCTAAAGAACATGTCAAGTGTCCTAGTTAGTACAAACAAAAAATACCTTAGATATGTTTTGTTAAGTGGCACAGTGTTTCAATATTGCTGCTGTAAGGTATCAATCAAATGACAGTCAAGATGGTGGTACGGTATCAAGTGGTAAGTGATTTACTATGAATCGTTTTTGTTATCTTCATAAATCAAGGCACTGTAATGCTCTTCACGCAGTTTAGGTCTTCCCAAGCATGGTCATTAATTTTTAAGTGCCTTATTCATTATACTTCCTTAAAAATAAATATTCATTTAAAAGTGGCCACAGGAATGTTTTGCTGAGAGATTGCGAGACTGTCGCGCCCAGAACGAAGAATATGTGAAAATGTATGTAAATTAACAAAGAATATCTTACAATACAATGAAATTCATTCTTGAAATCAAAATATATGTTGATTTATCGTATACCATTATTTGACTTGGCTAAGACCATACATACGGCGGCCTCTGTGGTGTAGTGGTCAAGACGCTTAAACGCGGAAGTTCCGGGTTTGATTCCCGGTGAGAATACAAAAATTTAATTGTGATTTTTCTCAAGCCTGGGTGTTTTGCGATGTAATTCACAACAGTAATTGGGCCTCCTGACCTGTTGTGATGCAAAAATAAAATAAATAAATATGTAAAACATTCTATTTAAATACCGGGATTGAGTAATTTAAAAGGCCCATGTGAATGATTTTTCAGTTTTTTTTCTTGTTAAGTTGGCACAACTGTACTCTATATTGACGCTAAGTTTGAGCGGGATCTGTCATTTAGTTGGTTGTATGCAGTCTAAAACATTGGTTGTACTCAAATAATAGATAAAAAAATTGAACAAAGAATTTGTCTTAAATTTTGTGTTGCGAATGAAATTTCGGGTTCTGGGTTCAGAAAAGCGCTGAATTTTTTTCAAATGCAGCAATGAACTCAATTGGCTCAAGACATGCTGGAACGAGTCAGAATGGACCCCACATTTATAGAGCGCATCATAACTGGTGACGAGACATGGGTTTATGAGTACGACATGCAAACTAGCCAACAGGCATCGGAATGGTGCTTGCCCGATTAGCCGAAACCGAAGAAACCACATCAAAATTGCTCGAAAATAAAGGTCATGCTTTCTGTTTTCTCCGATATTACGGCAGTGCACTTCTGGAAGTGCGAATCAAATAATAGTGATTTGTAAATTTTAAATCTGTTTTTCTATTTCAGTATCAAATATGGGCCAAAGAGTTGGACGAGGGAAAGGTTCCAGACGGGCTGCAGGATTTGTTAGAAGAAATGGGAGTCCTTAAACAGGAGTAGTTCCAACCTGGATCTGCTCCCCTCTCTTCTCCACTCTCCCAACAAGTATTTAGTCGCCCCTCTGTTGGTCCTAGTCGTAAGATAAACACACTATCTATGGAGAAAAAAAATACACTCGGAAAAATATATGTATCACTCCCAAGTTTTAATAATTCACAATGATGATTTTTAAGCTTCGCTTTTATTCGTTATTTTAATTGAGTTACAAACTTGCTTTTTCATTGTACATATTTCATTTTTGCCTATTTTAATACTGAGGTAACATTAAACCTTCATATTTCAAGTGCACATTACTTTGTTTATTATTTTTTGTAATAAACCTAAAATTGCTTTTATAGTGTTAGTAAATGATAACATTTTAAATGTTTGAGAGTTATACAACGTAATAATTTATGTACATATAAAAACATGTTTGAGAGTTATAAGCACCAATTTAATAATTTATGTACATATAATAACGCTACCACATTGCATCACATTATTAAGGATATTATCAACTGTATTCAGGACAAAGGTTTCAAACTACAATTCTAAAACTCCTATTGGCTCAAATCCGTTTGCTAGGTATAAGACCTACGTAACTGGTTAAAAATACGTCAAAAAAATAAAACTGACTGAAATTGTGTTTTGACACCTTTGTCCAAAATACAATAGTTATATTTACTTAGTTATAAGTAATTTTCTAATTTTAATGAACATAAGTATTAATTGTCTCAGTTTAGACTCAAAAAATATTTTTATTTCACAATCCAATGATTTTCGCCTGGATAAAAATGTCGGATTGCAAAAAATTTAATTCCTTATTTGTCGTTTTTTCTTTGGGAGGCAGGAAAAATATACCATAATGTTTTATTTTAATTATAAAAGAAAATAAATAAGAAAGCATCCCGCACAGGCATAACTCAAATAAATACGTATCCATTTTAATTCATTCTGGTATCATTTAATAAATATGTTTTAATTTCTTTATTGCCTTATTTTACACATCTTAAGAAGGAGCAAAACAGTACTACAGATTATAAAAACAGAGAAATCAGATAAAACCTTAAAAAAATATATTTTATGATAACTGTATCAGAAATATTATTTTCAAAAATTAGTTGCATTCATAATTAAAGCATGTTTTTCGCTTTTATTTCTTTTTAAAGTTTTTTCTAAAATATTTCAAAATTTTAAATTGTAATCAATGTTACATAAAAAGAATTCATATAAAAATTAACAAGGAAATGTATACTGTATTTTTCGTACCATAAGACGCACTTTTTTACTCTGAAGATTTAACCAAAAATTTAAGTGCATCTTATTGTCCAAACCTTTTTTCTTCTGAAAATTGATGGATAAATTTTGGCGTGCGTCTTATCGTCCGCAAAATATGGCAATCACAAAGTTATTCAATCCTTGACAAAAAAATGTGTTGTTATTTAATATTGTAATGACGAGGAGCAAAACATTCTGTGATTAGTTATTAAGTATGATAATTAGAATGTGTAGCATAAAAACAACTTTATTTTAAATTAAACAGTTTGTTTTGAGACCACTTGAATTTATTTTGGAGCATTACATATGCAGGTGGGTTGTATGTTCCAGGCTGATTTTATTTTTTTAACAATTTTCGAATGAAACACTTTCATCATTTGTGTTTTATTTATTGATTATATGGCTTTTAATAATATGTTTGAAATATGATATCGGTCAAATGGCCGCCTCTTGCCGTGGAGCAAATGCCCACTCTTACAAGCATATTTTTCATTTCATTTTTGCAAACTTCTGGTGTTATTTCGGATGTTCGAATGGATTGTGGTAGTTTGCTGGTTTCCTTCAAGTACCCCTCGGGGGCGGTTGAATCAGGGGATCGTGGGGGCCAGTCGACATCACCTTTTTATAAAAAAATTGCATCGTAGCAGGAGCTGTGTATGACATGAGACCACCCCGTTGGAACGTTTTCCAACATGTCACGATAGCGATCACCAGCGACTGTTACGGCGTTACCTCTAGCATTTTCAATGTGCACGATATCGAAGATAGGTGGCCGGACTTCGCAAACACTGCTTTACCGCATCAATAGTGTTGGCTATGTTGTTGCCCAGACTTCGCTTTATGCACCAGTGAATGAAAAATGATTTATTACAAGACAAATAAGTGACTTGCTTGGCAAATGAATAACACCTAAAAATTCAGGCAATTTTCTCTAAGTATTAATGAGGAACTTCAACCCTACGGAAAATTGGATACAATAAATGTTTTCTTGCGTGCGGTAAAAATTGGAGCATTAAATTGTGCGGCAAAGTTTCCTGACAATATACGAACAAAATAATAAAAAAACATTTTAATAAAAACAGACTACTTTGAATGACGTTCATATAAATCAACCTATGAAATGAGAGTTATGGAAGTCGACTAGTCTCTATATGCCTATCTGTTGGTAAAACGATGCATCTATAGATGCGTCGTTTTGCTGTAGTACAGTTCAAAATATTATACTCAGAGATCTATCATATGGTATTTAAAATTACTCATTAGGCTTCCTTGCCGATTGGCAACTTGGTAAAGTTCTGATTTAAATTCCATAAAACATTTTAAAGGCGATTATCTCATTTCCAGATTTTTTGAGATGCATAGTTTTGCCATCAGACGGGCGTACAACTGTCGAATATGAGCCGACAAATGACAACTAAACCAAATACCGGCCAGACAACATCAGCCTGGAACATCAAACACACCCTGTAGTTTCGGAAAGCACGAATCTTTCTATCTGTAATATATATTCCTATAACGAAGTGTTTAATTTAAATAAATGAATCATGTTATTCCACAAAGTAAATGCAGATTCAAAAAATTATATAACTTTACTTAAGCAAAGCTGGTATATTTTTAATCAGAGTAATAATTTCTTCTTTCGCATAGCAATACAATAATTTTAATTTGTATTTAATAAATTAGTGTTTGTGCGTACAAAATCTATATCAGATTATTGTAATTGGGAAACGTATGATCTCTAGAAACATATTACTCATTGAATCATGTATGTATTTTTTTTTCTATGGTTGGTTCATCATTTAATTTTGCAATCTTGCACTACAAATCCAATTCAGGGGATATGAAATATTATTAAACCAATATTTTCAACAACCTAAGCGGAAATGGAACCCAGCACTTCAGGCGTGGTTTGCAAACACGCCACGGGTCGGACAAATCTCTACCCAATTTCATATTTAGCATTTTAGCTGAGCTGCTCTTCATCGAGTGGAAAGTACATGTTCCATTTTTCACACAGATCTTAACCCTTTTTTTCTACCCTCACGGAAATTAATTATGGTTAATTTCTATTTTTTTTATTCGAGTTATGGAAAATCACTATTAAAAAAAATATGAGACTTCTTAGTACAGTAGACTCTCGGTTATCCGACCTTTGGTTATCCGACCTACCGGGGCAATGCCCCCTTCCTTTAACCGACTGCACACATTATATTTGCGCATGATTTGGCGGCCAGAAAACGACAAACGCGGGTAAACAAAAGACAATCACGGGCTTTTTTTACCCAAGCTTAAGTTTAGTTTCGTAGTTCACTGCATTGTATGTATGTATGTGCCTACTGTAAAACCAAGGGATTCATTACTTTGCCGGAAGTGCATTTTGATGTTTTAGTTCGTTACATTCAGCTATGTTACATGTACATATTTGAAAAGTTTTCCATGTGCAAATCAAATTATGTAACACATTTTGAATGTCGTTTTTATAATTTTCCGTGTTATTCGACCTTTTCGCTTATCCGACCTTGCCGCGGCCGGTTTAGGCCGGATAATCGAGACTACTGTACTTTAAATAGTAAAAAATTAATATTGGTGGTTTTTCCAACTCGACAATAAAAATAATAAAATAAAATACACACATGATTCAGCTGCACCTTTAATAATATAAATTGTACGTTAATTTAGAATAATATTTACTATTAATTATTATAAAGCACTGTTTTATGTAAACAATGAATTTATTTGACAAAATTTTCTATTACAAATTTGCAATTATGATTTTTAATTTAAAATACTGTACTTATATTTGGAGCAGCGCCGCTATTTTGAACACTCATCTTCATCAGTACATATCGAGACGGTATAAATTAACATTGATATTTATGTACCAAAATATGCATGTATGAAAATGGTAACACAACATTACAGCACTGTCTTCGGAGTGATTTTTTAGCACAATCTCTTGAGAGTTAACCTGGGAAGCAAATTTTGTTTTGTAAATACCTGCATCATTATGGCAGCCTGTAAGAGGTGGAAATTTCACCATTTTCATAAATCAATATTTTACATAATTTGATTTTGGAATTAGTTCAATGTTTACATAAAATAAATCTTAAGTGAAAAATGACAACATCTAGAAAAAAACAAATACATTTGAGTACTTTATGCACCATTTGCATGAATGAAACCAAAGTATTATTACATTGAATATTTTCTTACTCATACAACCCAATAATACAACCTCAAAAATAGTGTAAGCATATAGTTTTAAAGAAGGTAAATAAGATTATAATATTTAAGGTTTAATATAAAAATATTCTTATTAGTCAGATGGTACCTGTGATTTGCACTATGCAGTCAAGCTAATATTAAATCCTGTAATTAAATTTGAATTTTCTGTGTCTTTAAAATTTGTCAAAGAATATTACAATATTTTTGGAAAAATACATTATATATTACATTACATATTAATACATTACATATTAATACATAGACGCACTCCTATAGAATTTTTTTTTTTTTTTAAGTGACACGATAACGTACCTGTTACTAAGTTTGTTTAAATCAGGTCTGCATTACATACATGTATATGCTACCAAAAAGTGGAGGACACTCATTTTTGGTATATAAAAAAAGTTTGCATTTTAACGTTAATAATCAACATTAGTTTTCAGTGGATCTCAATCAGATTCTTTTCTTAATTTCCTTATAATTTCGACCACTTTTCACTGGATTTTGGGTAATATTAACTCGCATTTGTTATATTTTAAAAACGTATTCCTATCAGTGCAGCCCTGTAAGTAGGAAGAGCTTTGCAATTGCGCCGCTAGGCTTAGTTTGACATTTACAAAAAATAATATTTATATTTGAATATGAATTATTTTAAGCATTGTTAATCACTAGAGTTAGTTAAGTGTCATCATTTTTGATGGCTCAGGGTTTGTCTATGTGTATTAATATGTCAATGGAAAAATTGTAAACACATCTTTCAAAAATAATTTTAGTGCAATTTTTTCTTGCAAATCCAGGTTGTATTACAAAAGCTGATTGTTTATAAAACAGTCACCGGCCTGTGTACTTTAAAACCATATTTTACTTCATACTAAAACAAACATTTATTAATTATTCGCTTTCTGTACCTAATGGTGCATAGGGCACTGCATTGATACACCAACCGCAGTGTATTTTGGTCACTTTTGTTACACAAAGGTAAGATGATCAGTCTTGCGCTTTGGGTCCCACTCTTGGGACTATGAAATATTCTCTTGTAAAAACGCCTTTAAATTAATTTTTTATGTTAACAATGGCCGGAATTGAACCTGAAACCTCTTACATGGTAGGCAAATGCGCTGACCACTATACCACGCGCCCACGTTTTAAAATTAACATCGATTTTAAATGAAACTCGTCGTCTTCTCTTTCATTGTAGCTTTTTACTAATAAAAATATATGTTTTGGCTTATGTCACTGAGGTATTATTGAATAGTAATGATGGTTCATAAAACGATAGGTTCAAATTATGTTCTAAAAATGCGCATTGTCACATCCTGCCGCATCAACATTGCCGCGCAAAATGCGTAGTAGTGTAAAAGGGACTTACTTTCTTTTACGCTGCTTCACATTTACTGACCGCTGCGTGTAAAACACTATTTCCCACCAAACGAAAGATAAGTTCCGGAGCCTCAGTTGAATTAAACACAAGACGGGTGCTTAGTGCCACATCTAGTGTATGTATATACATACGTCGACGGTTAATGTATATAATTTATAATATGTGTATAAATCTGAATAAATTAAGCATATTTTGTAAGCCTAGTATTAGTGGTGGCGAATCGAATGCGGTTCGCCCCTATGAAGTCACATCTAATTGCCATTAGTTTTAAATAATAATTGTACTGTAACAGCTGGTACTAATTTTGAATTTATATTTTAGTTAGATAGTAGGTTTTCTGTAGTTATTACCTACCTTTTGCTGTAAATGTCCAATAATTCATCGTATCACAAAACAATTTTTACATAATTTAGATTTAATATTCAGCATCATCATCAAACCCTTATCCCTACCCAGTGGTGCATAGTTCACTGCATTGTTAATTAAAATGCAGCGTATTTTGTTCATCTGCTACAGGAAGGTAAGGTGATCAGTCTTTCGCTTCAGGTGCCAGTCCTAGGAAAATGAAATACTTCAATTTAAAAACCACCTTAAAAAACTAATATTTCATGGTAACCTTTCGGGGAATCGAACCCTGGACCTCCAGCATGGTTGGAAAATGCGCCAATCACTACACTACGAGGTGGACTTTTCTCTACTAGATTTGCTTTTCTAAGATTTTTCCATCGAGTTAAAAAAAACTTTGTCCAAGGTTCCGGTTCTATTTCACACGCGGAACTTTATTCTTCATCTGCCTGGATACCTTAAGTGTTTAATATTACTGAAACTCAACATTTGCTTCAGCTAAAACTGTATTAATTGACTTTGAAAATATTGTAATTGACGATTAGGTATTATATTAAACTCTAATACAAGTTAGTATAACAATAATCTCAGTGTGCAAATGTAACGACCATCTTGAATTGTGGCGGTGTCTACCGATAGAAGATAGCTGATAGCTAGAGCTTCAGTGCTGCCACATGAGCGCAGATGTTATTAGATTTGTCATTTAATCAGGGTTGCCATTGTTACAATATGTTAAATGGTTTATTTCTTACATTAGTTATAATACAACTAGGTTTAACTCGCTGCTTCGCTTGCACGGTATTAGGGAGAAATAAGTTATGTTTTTTAACTAAAAGAATTTTACTGACGGAACGAGATGTTTTTTCAGGGTAAAAAGTAGCTTATATCGATTGCCATTACTCCAACTATCACTATGAAAAAAATACTACGATCCGTTAGTCTACGGCGATGTAGTGTCTTTATTCTTTTTTAATAATTAATATAATTTAATTTTTTTACTAAGAATTCATTTTTCCTCTAAGAATTCATTTTTCCTCTAAGAATTTTCCTGAAGGAGTGAGATGTTTTTTCGCGATAAAATGAAGCACTTTTCACAAAAAATCATGTCGGTCGGTCGTTCCGTTATATGTAAAAGAAGGTCAAACACACTTTCTCATTTTTAATATGGATTTTATGTTATTCTTAATGAATTTATTGCACTGCGATTATCTGTGATTTGCACTACGCAGTCTGCTTACAATAAAAAAAAAATCTTTAATTAAAAATTTGTTCAAGAATATTAAAATATTTACATAGTACGTTTGGAAAAAAATTGCGTTTAAAGATTACGTTTGGAAAAATAGTAAACACACCTTTTAAAATTAATTTTAGTGTGATTTTTTTTCTTTATCTTGGTACATACATTAATATGAAATTGCGTCTTATATTGCAAACCCAGATGGGTTTTTTTTTAAAATAAATATTTGTGTTCTTATGATTTACTAAAATATTTCATTTTGAGTGTCATTTTCATCGAGTTGTAAATATGTCACTATTAGAAAATGGGAATCAAGTTTGAGTAGAGTGGGATTCCAACCACGGACCTTTGATCCGTGAGTCCGAGACACTAGCCACGGGACCACAACCTGATTATGTATTACAAAAACGTAACGTATTTTATTACACAAACTGTTTGTCTCTTAGATAGTTAGTGTCACCGGCTTGGACTTGTAACCATATTCGGCTTCAGTGTAAATATTATTTTCATATAAGGACTTTTAATTTAACAAAGTTTCAGAAGCAGTATTTTCTGGAATATAATTTAAAACAAACATTGATTTTAAATCGAGCGTAATCACATAAAAAAAAACTGTTACATACGTCTATATAGAATACAAGATTTATTTTCCTATAGCAGGTCAAAATTATATGATTATTTTTACAAATTATGGAAAATAGATTATTAAACAGTACACATGTTTGCTTTTAAATACCTGTGTTTTAAAATATCTCCTCTTTCGCTTAATGTAACACGACATTACAGCACCGTTTCCAGGGGAATTTTTTGAACACGGTCTTTTAAGATTACGTGCAGCCATTTTACAAGAGATACAACATCAAAGAAAAATACATAAAAAGTATTTAATGTAAAACTAAGTTCTAATACAAACATATTATTACTTTTATTAATAAAACAATATTTTGGCTTATATACGTAACTTACAAACTGTATGTAAATCTGAATTGTGTGCTATCTTTAAGTATATTTTGTAAGTCTAGTATTAGTGGTGGCGAATCAAATGCTAGGTTGTTGATTCGCCCCTATGAAGCCACATCTAAATGACAATACCTGTGCTATAACAGCCGGTATTCATTATTATGTATTAATTATAAAATTGTTTTAGTTTAAAAATTTAACTAGATTATTAAGTTGTATCTACATCGATCGTCTATAGTTATTAGCTACCTTCTGTCGTAAATGTTCAATAATTCATCTTATAATTCTCATATTTAATATTGCTGATACTCAATATTTTCTCAAGCTAAAAATGTTACTGAAATAAATTTATTTTGCTACAAAATTAAACATTGAAAATATATATGTTCAAAAAAAATAAAAAAATATTAGCGTTCATATAATTTACTCAAATATTTCAATTTTGGTGGCCATTTTCAACTAGTTATAAATAACTCACTATTAGAAAATGGAAATCAAGTTGGGGTAGAGTAGGGTTTGAACCCCGGACCTCTGGCTCGTGAGTCCGCAACACTAGCCGCGGGACCACAACCCGATTTTAATTGTTAAATTTCTACGTCTCTTATGTTAGATTTACGTTATTTTTAATGCTTTTTTGCACTTAGCATTCTACTAAAATATTGGTCGTTACCTCAGTATATATTTTACACTTTTTAGAAATATATTTTTATTTTTAAGATATTAATGTGACAAATTGTGAATTATTAAAATAAATTATTTTTTATTTAAAAGGAAGACTTTTATTAATGTTCATTATCATTTCGCTTTACACGCCTAGTGGTGCATTGGTAAACCAAATGCAGCATATTTCGATCATCTAACATGTAGATGTATGCTTTAGGTGCCAGACCAGGAACAATATTTAATATTGTACATCCAAATGCCGGTCCTTAAGAATGGTAGGTGAACGCGCCGACCGTGACATAACTAGGCGGACTTATATCCACTCGATTTCCTTATTCAGGATTTTTACCCGAGAGTAGCCATCAAGTTGAAAAAAAAGTGTAGTTCTATTTCACACACAACCACCTGGCCACAGACATAATAGAAATCTTTGAAAAATATAATTGTTATTTTTTGTTATCTACAGGGTGTTCATTAAACCCTGTCACATCTGAAACCACGATGATCAGCATGAGCAAGAAGACATTGGCACATTAAAATATTTTTTAAAACAAATAAAATTTAAAAAAATAAAATATCAAAAAAAGCAAATGGTTGCTTACTTCTGCAGGTGAGAAACGCGGAGGGGGGAGTCTGATACTGCGCCGCGCTCCCCTCAGTTCACCCCTTCAAGAAGTAAGTAAGCAACAAATATTTTATTTAAAAAAAAAATATTTGTTCCAAATGTTTTTTATTCTAAACAAAACCTCTTCCTGAAATTTGTTGCAACACAGGGAAAATGTCTTTGAGAAAGGAATATGGAAGTCTAGGCATTTACAGGGCTTATGACCTATCGTTGAATTTTACGACATTCTTGTAGATGCTGGTAAATAAGCTCCTGACATCACTGCGAACGTCTATTGTGACAGACCTTTAGGACCTATGTCCTAGGATTTAGGTATTTAAGATTTATTTATTTATGTATTTAGGACCTTATCTATGTAAAAAGTTAAAAAAATGTGTTTTAATAGTGCCTTACTCATAAACTTAGTTCAAAGTTACGCCTAGGCGTAGTGGTAGGAATATCATCCTTATAACAGTGGCTCAATAAGGATGATATTCCCATCCTTATTCTACCCCTATACCTAGGCGTAAATTTATACCAGGTTTATAAGTAAGGCCCACAGTGTTATTTATTTATATTAAAAAAATATATATTTAGGAGAGAGAAAAATAAAGAAAGAAAAACGAAAACCCTGTTTATCCGAACTTCAGTTATCCCGATTACCAAATATTAGGAAATAAAAAATAAATGAAATGTTATAATACAGATAGTGTTTTTCTGGGTTATTATGCCGTGTTTGTGGGCTTTGTATTGCCGACGTTTCGGAGCACATTGCAGTGTCCATCTTCAGGGCTGAATGTATGAGTGTAGTTTTTAGTGTGTTGTCTCACAATTAAACACACTAAAAACTACACTCATACATTCAGCCCTGAAGATGGACACTGCAATGTGCTCCGAAACGTCGGCAATACAAAGCCCACAAACACGGCATAATAACCCAGAAAAACACTATCTGTATTCTGAAGGCCGTGAAAACCTACAAACCTAAATGTTATAATAACAAATAAGAAAGTAAATAACTTTGAGTGAGTTTTTAATGTGACTGATATTTGCTGTATTATTTCAAAAGCAATAACAAAGTGATCCTACGAGTGAATTTTGGGTTTTCTTTCTTTCAAACCTTTCCCTTAATTAATTGGGTAATCCAATTATCCGGATTTCTGCCTATCTGGATAACGTCCGGCATGCGTTAATTTAGATGGTTGGAGTTTTCATGTATACAGTTCTTTATTACATTTGCAATAATCATGAACATGAAGGATAAAAACTGGCAGCCACAAATATTTTTAAAAACTGGTAAAAAACGAATAATTTAAATTCGTAAATAGTTTTGAGTACCTATTATAACGTTATACAGATAAATTTTAAATAATAATTTTCATTTATTTCTTTCTGTGTAGAATCAAAACTTCAGATGATAACAGAAGTAGGGGAAAGGTTTTCGGATTAGTTTTGTGAAACGAAAAGCTTCTTAAAATATTGTGTAGATGGTATGCATGGTCCCAAATCAGATTATGAGATTAAAAAAATTAATAATATCATGTATTATTAAAATGTAATTCTCGGAAAATAAATATAACAATAATCACATGAAACAAGTAAAAAAATATTTATTATTTTACAACTGGCTGTGTTTCCTTACCATGGGATTATTGTCCTTTGTTGAGTTGAGACAAATATACAAAAAGAAATTAGTTCGAAAATTGTAAATTACTTAGTAATTATATAAACTCACATACATAGAATTATTCTTAATTCTATGCTCATGTACATAATATTTTTCTAGTAACACTTTGTAAAAAGGTAATTTGGACAAAAAAATAACTTGATTACTATTATACAAATATAATATACCGAGGTAAGCCTCAATGCATTTAGTCATTAAAACAAGTTCCGGAATAATCGCATTAAAAGCTTTTTTATTCTTTCAACGCATTATTTCTCCCACAATTTTCTTTTATTTGAAATATTTTTAAAGCTTTAAAAGAGTAATTTTTATTCTAGGCAAAGCATAAAATTTTTTATCAAAATCTTGCACCTATGTTAAAAAAATATTTAAATATAACGCGGCTATACTGACATAATGCATTAAGTCAAAAGTCTTTATATATTTTGAAGAATTTTTAATATAGGTGCAAGATGTTGATTTCAAATTTTATGCTATGCCTGGAATAAAAATTGCTCTTTTAAAGCTTTAAAAAAATAAAAGAAAATTGTGGGAGAAATAATGCGTAGAAAGAATAAAAAAGCTTTAAATGCGATTATTCCGGAACTTGTTTTAATGATTTAATGCATTCTGTCAGTGAAGCCTCGATATCTTTTTTGATTTTGTATAAATATATTATTATAAATATATATATTATAAAGATATCATAGTCCTAGGTGCATTTATGAAAAAAATCGTAAACGTATTAATGCAAAATTTTGCTGTGATAATGTCGGTATCTAGAAACGATACTATGCTTTTAAATAGGTAGCTAAATAGTAGAAGATATTATAGTAATCGACCGAAACAAGATTTTCAGTCGAAACCGAAACTTATTTAAATACGTTAAAAGGAACTTTAAAACGCCAAAACCTTAGGCGTTTTATTGTTAAACTTTATGATTTCTTTCAAATAAGTGTTAGATAAATACACAATGAAATAAAAGGCATACATTTAACGGGACAACTAACAAAACTCACTGGCCGAAAGCCGAAACAAACCATAGGTCACAGGTCACAGGTCACGCGGCCGAGTCACGAGCCATGAGATGCTCCCGAGTACAGCTGAACGTAATCCGACACACCCCGACTGCAAACTAGGTACTGCAGAAAGGACTGTATGATTGCGTAGTAAACAGTTAAAATATTTTTTGAACAGAGGATGTTTCCTAGCCTAACACATATGTAAATAAATTTTCTAACTCTTTTTACCGTGGCATTTATTTGTGATTTCCATTAATATCATTTTACTATCTAGGATAATACCAAGGTACTTTAATATCATTATTTTTTACTGTCGTACATGTTTGGGGGCACACAATCCGACGTTCAGTTGTCTTTTTCGCACCGTATCGGGGAGGCACTTGTGAGAGAGTGGCGGAAAAACAATGTTCAAATACTGCGGAACCGTCCAATTTTGCCCACTGAGTTTAAAAAAAAATAATATCCCATTTGATTTCGGTAAATTTGGTACATTAAGAAGGAAAGTAGATTTATGTCACTAACTTCACTCAGAAGCTTTGTTTATTTATTTATTTATTCACGCTCTTTATCAAAATACAATTCCATGTTCACTTTGCCCAGCTAACAAGGGTACATACCCCGTTCCAAGCTTGGCAATTACATTTTAATATATTATAATTGTTAACAAATTTATATAGAGCACAGACAAACAAAATATAAACTTATTCGGATACACATTTTGATTCATATACATACAGACATACACATATATATATATATACACATATATACACATGTACATACACACACACGTACATACGCCCATGCGCATACACATACATACATTCATAAAAACATAGACAATTTATTTATGCGAAACTTCATGATTGTCATCTATAAATATATTTTTAAAAAATTATTTTTTATATTTTATTTTTGACATCCAGTAAGATTCTCCAATCCGTGGCATGCATCAATTTTTCTGACTCCCTACGACCAATGTCATGAAAGAGCGAGGTCAACACCTTCCGTAACTTGACAACACTCCCGTCTTTCCACGATTCTGGCAAAAGGTTATGGACCTTTTTGCCTACGTAATAGTGTTGTCTCGATGCCAGAACAGTGTTGACCCCTTCACTTAGTATCAGATCCCTATTAGAGTATCTTGTATTATGGTTGTGGTTGACTTTTGTCACTAACTTTACTCAGTGGCTTGTCAGAACCTGTCAAAGTGCGCGTGTAATTTGTTGCGGGGCAATTAGGACTCGGTGTTTTTAATATACTACTCGATGGCAAAGACAAAGGTAAGTTTTTTTTGTTGCATGACATAGACAAAGGTTTTCAGATCATTTCCTGTTTATATTCTGTGCTGTCAGTAGCTTAAATCAAGAATTATGACGATGGGCAAATTAACCCACATGAGTCTCTGGGGTGTCAATTTTGCCAAAAGGAAAAAAAGTGTTAGGGTTGTGACTTTCTTATTTTCATAATTAGTTTAAATTAAGACTATTATGAAGGTTTTGCACACATTGAGTATTTTAGATTTTCAAAAGTATTATCATTATTGTGGATAACTTCATTGAATTCTTCTTTGCCTTTCTTAATTCATTTGATAATGTGTTTTTATATTTCTTATATTACTTTTTAATAGTTTCTGACGCATTTTTAATTTCTAAGCATGGTATACAATTTGTTTCTATTTTTGATCATTTCCATTATATCTGGAGTTAACCAGTTATTATCCACCCTCAAATGATATTTTTTCACTTTCGCAGCCATGTACTTAGATTCCGAAATAATTTCTATTAATTTTTAAAATTGATGTCGTCTGATTTTAACCTTTTTAGTTGTTCATTAACTATATTCCTGAAACAGTTTTTATTTCTCACAACATAAGTATGTTTGCCATTTCGCAAAATGTGTGTAAAAATTGCCATTTTGGTAATTAAGACTAGGGTTATTAGTATGTGTGGGTACTTAGATAAAATATTTCTATAAATAAAAAAGATTTATTAAATTTTCATAAGTTACCAACCAGATTTTGACAACCCTAAGGCCTATAAGTTGCTTGTATTAAAACAAATAGAGTTCGGCGGCTAAAGTTGCCCACTTGTTTTTAGACGAATCTTTTATTAGTTGGCCATTGAAAATATGTTCCAACGACCATTTTGCCCTTGAATTAATAATTCAATAAAGTAGTTCTTAGACAAGAACGCCATATGAGCTACAGTTCAACAAATAATGGTTGCGGGCAAACATGGACGAAACGTAGGTAATAAATAACTCACACGAGAGGTAGTATCATACATGATAAATATAGCGCAGGAAATCGGTAAAATAAACCAAAGTAGGGAACAAAATGCCGAACACTCCTCTAGTGGAACGGAAGGCCTGTTGGCTACTGCCAACAGGCCGGCTTCTCCTGAAGAGTTTTAAGTGGTTTCCTCTCCACGTGAGCAAATGCTGAGAAGTTCCTGATTAGCCCACATTAATATATCCCTCCTGATTCCAATAGTTTAGATAGATTTTAAGATATTGAATTGCAGAAAAATCCACTTTTTGAATATTATAAGCAAGGTAAATAATAAAGCAACTCCCATAAAAAAAAAAAAAAAACATGGACGAAAATGAAAGTAGTTTTGCACGCCATCAAAATTTTAAATTACTTGGAATCACTTTTAAATATGACTGAAATTATAATTGTAGCCCAATTCAATGATTACCTAGGTTATTCTTAGAAATTAAAAAGTATAGTATAGGTTACATTTTATTTGAGAAAATCACCATAATTGTAAAAAAGCGGGTAAAATTGGACGGTTTCGCGATACCTATTCATTGAAATTTTCAGCCTCCGCATTTCCTCTTAAGATTATTATTTTAAACCTTAACCGAATTTTGGTTTCTGAAAAAATGACAATTATGTACGTAATAAAGAAAACATTTGAAAAAACAATTTCGGGTGGCATTAAACTTTTAACAAGCCAAAAAGATTTCTTCACCAGTTTTGCTTTACGGTCGATCTCTGACTAAAGTGACGGTTGCATTGGAGGAACAATTTTGAATGAACTCCGAGTTGTTATATTATTTATTGTGTGCTCAGTCCCGCAGAGCGCGAGAATAATCTGGAGTAAACCCGACCTTCTGATGCCGATCACGTTTTCATTATGTCGCCAGCTTTTCATCAACTTGACTCCATCTGCACACGGCATATGGCACAAGATGGCGGCGGAAAGAAAACTTCGCTAAACCTTGAAGAGTAAATAAATATATTTAATATTCTCGGGATGAGTTCCAACATTCAATCTACGAGTCAGCGAATAGAACATATTTCAAATGAATGCTTTTCGTTTCCATTTTGTAATACCCACGTCCTACGTATATTTTAAAATGACAATTATCCATTTTAATTAAATGATTTTCAAAACATATTGAGTTTATCCAAATCATTGAAGTCTTGTATTGGATATTGGATGTTTAATGTGTGTGAAACAAAGCCAGAACCCTGGACACATGCTTATGACTCGATGCCTACTCCGCTTCGTAGTGTAGTGATTGGTGCGTTCTCCTTACGCGCTTGGGGTCCTAGGTTCGATTCCTGGCAGAGTACACGTGCTTTTAAATTATTTTACATTTATTTAAAAGAATACGCATTTTTTCTTTAATGAATAGAATGCATGTTTTTTTTAACACCTAGCATGCGTCCTTCTTAAAAAGTATCCAATCAAAAACTCCCGATTCACGATGATACGTGTCTTCAAATGCGGTTTTACACTGCAATATTTCACTGTCCCTAGACTGGAATGTCTGATCGAATATTTAAAAAATGTATTTAAATGCTCTTCTTGAGGCTTGGAAATCGCGATGGGAATCTTTCCCTTCAGGAAAGGTTACCTTTCTTTTTTCCCTTAATCCACCAACGTTTAAAATCTTCTTGGGTTACCCCCGATCACTAGACTAAGCAGTTTTTATCAGGTCATGGTAAATTTAATCAAAAATAATTTGTATTAAAAAATTGTTGATTCCCCTTCGTGCTGCTGCGGATATCCTAATCAATCTTCTGAACACATCCTACGGTCTTGTCCCTTTCCCCCTCTCTATGATTACCAAATGGAGCTTCTCGCTACTATCCGTGCCCCTGCTATAGGTCATGTCGGATATACGGATCTGGTGGCTTCCAAAAAGAATTTCAAGGCTTTTATAAAGTTTTGTAATCATTTTGGCGAACTAATCATGTCCAATCAATTTAATCCCAGTCAGTGAAGAATTCACTTCCCTCTTTTCTCAATCTAATGAAGTACATATTATGTACTTCTGAAGAAAGACTTTCAGCACAAATATGCTAAGGCTTTCAGATTATAGAAAGCTTCTTCGGGCAGCTTTTCTCATTCGAGACTTATATACTCAGATGCGGTGCGCGGTATGTGGTGAGCAAGCTGTCCTTGGACTGGCACCTGAAGTGTAAAACTGATGTCTTTACCTTCAAGTAACAGATGATTGAGATATGCTGCATTTGGTGCACCAATCTAGTGCCCCAATAATATGGAAATATCACGTACTACGAATACCGATAAAAAATATATACAATGGCTTTAGAAAAATTAATTGTATTTTCAAAATCAATATGAATATTGTAGAATTTGTGGAATATTGTGTTTACAAATATAACTTTAAAAAAGAAAATATAAAAAAAAATGTCACTAGAAAAACGCGACACGTTTGGCATTGACAGTTGTTGTGACGGCAAGACCGGTACCGGTACCGATAAGGGCAGGTATGAAGGTAATAAAAACCTAAATAAGATGTTGTTAGAAATTAAATGTTACAACCAGAACAATCTCAATATTATGTATCTTTTTTGGGTGATACCGTGTATGTTGGATTTGATCCGACGTTTCGGCTACCATTGCAGGAGCCATCTTCAGGGAAAACTGAATCAAATCCAACATACACGGTATCACCCAAAAAAGATACATAATATTGATAACAGTGACCGTGAAAACCTTCGCACCTACAGAACAATCTCCTTTAAAAAAAAAAAAAATCCATAAAAAAAAGATTTAATTTTTTAAAAAGTATAACCAAAGGCATAATTTTACGTAGAAATAAAGGAAAATGTCACAAAAATTTATGTGATTTTTAAGCATTTTATGCTTGTATTTCTTTTTAAAAACAAAATATTAAAATTTTCTTTCGGCCACTTTCATGTTCAATTTATTATCGTCAAAATAATTACTACAACAAATTTTACTTCAATACTTATACCCGTAAGCAGAGACAAAACTTAAGGTGAGGAAAATACATTCTAATTTCAAATGCAGAGAATAACCCGAAGGTGAAGACGATAGAATGTACTTTCCTCACCTTAAGGTTTGTCTCTGCATACGGGTATTAGTCTTTATATGAGAATCCAGATACCCAAGTTCAGTCTAAATTTGAAATGGCGTAATCTGCCGGTCTAAAAGTAATTATATTTTAGTTACATAAAACTTTTCAGTATATTTTTTATGAGAAATACCTTCAGCAATTATTGTTTTTATCTAACTTATGATTTTTTATTTTTTATTATTGCGCAATTTAAAAAAAAATTCGTTTTAAAATAGCAAAATCGTACGATTTCCTCATTTTGCGTGCGTTTTACCCGACTACAGTCTTAATTTGCAATCTCAGCGTATCTTGATAATTTTTGTTACATGAAAGTAAGGCGATCAATCTTACGCTTCAAATACCGTCCAGGGACTATGAAATATTCTAGTGTAAAATCACCCCTTTTTAAATAAATATTTCATATCAACCATGTCGGGAATCGAACCCGAGACCTACCTAGTTTGCCCACTATGTCACTTCTGGCATGGAGGCAAACGCGCTGACTATTACACCACGAGGCCGATGACTAAACAATTCACATTTAGTTTTTTTTTACATTTTCAATTCACAATTAGGAAGTTCAGTGTTTTTTTTTAAAATTATTATTTTATTTGTTAATATACTATTAAACTAATCCAAAAATATATTTTTACATTTTTGTGCATCGTATTATAAGCGTTATGATGTTTCAAGTTTTGTATTTTTAAAATTACTTCGAGTGTGACGTCTCAAGTGTTTTGCCCGTGTGTTTTTTGTTTTCCTCGTAAATAAATGCAGTTCATTCGCGAAAAATCGGCGTTTACTATAAAAAATAATACAATTTATTGCATTTGCAAAATAGTAAGGAGTAATATCAAAGATAAAATTATAAACATATTTTATATTGGATTCACTGCATAGCCTGGTATATCATATTTCAACAATACGCTGTTTATTAGGTACTTCTGGGGAGCCATTATTATTTTATCTGCCACATAAATAAGTCAATCCCGGTGTCACAAAAGTTCTTTTAAAAATAGTTGAACTTTCAAAAAGTACAGTTTTAGCAAAGTTTTACTTTGGAAAGTTTGCAAATAGTTTAGTTTTCAATATCCATTTGTTTTACTTGGGAATAGACACTTATTAAAGGAATTTAGTTTTTGTGGAACAAAAACATTTAGTACTGTCATCAGTTTACCTAGTAATATTATTATTTTAAATACCCCATTTGTACACAATGTTTTGAGTATGTCCAAATGTTTGCAGACTAGCTAAGTTTCCTCTCTAGGGAGTTATTTAGATCTAAATTTGTTGCAACAGAGGAAAAACGTTTTCGAGAAGGCATTATTGAAGTCATAAGCCCTGTAAATGCATAGACATAAATGCATAAATGCACCTGGCGGCCTCCGTGGTGTAGTGGTCAAGACGCTTGACTCACGCACGGAAGGTTCCGGGTTCGATTCTCGGTGAGAACACAAAAATTAAAATGTGATTTTTCTCAAGCCTGGGTGCTCTGTGATGTAATCCACCACTGTAATTAGGCCTCCTGGCCTGTTGTGGTGCAAAAAAAAAATGTAAAAAAAATTCGCTGGTTTCAGTGGTTACTTTACACACTGTGTAACATTTACCATTCTGCGCATGTTTAAACATCCACATTTCCTCAACTCTTCAGTATGTTGACTTTTGTGAAGTAAAAGAGCTGAAACCTTCATCTTGTTGGTGAGATTCATCCGGTTGAACCAATTCACCTACTAGGCAACGCCTGAAAACAATTTTCCAATGTTTATACTTCTTTTACCAGTTAGTTAATTCAACAATATTTTGAGTATGTTTGATCTAAATAACTTATTTTTTAATGAATGAATTTATTATTATAAAAATCAAGGTACATACTTACACACGAAACATGAATTTTTAAAACTAAAATTCTACTATGTCACTTTTTGTGGATTGTTGGTGGAGATTTTTAATTGATAATTGCTTTTTTTTTGTGCCACAACAGACCAGAACGAACTTAATAATAACGTTTTCTTAATAACTAAAAAAACAGCAAAGACTTTAGTTTTGACAGCTGTAAATGTCAGTTATATAAATAGAATTAAGAATAGTCCAGAAACCGCATACGCACATCAAACAGAAGGCGAGTAAACTACTCATAAATGAGTAGGTTTACGTTTTCACCCATTACTTTCTTTGTAGACGTCGCTCAGTACGCAACTCCTGATTTGAATTCAACCATGCCGTGTTGTGTAATTTTAAAGTGTAGAAATACTGCTAGGATCTTAAAGAAACAGGATGGTATCACATTTCATGTGTTATTAGCAAACGAATGTTTAAGTAGCAAATGCATTACTTAAAAATTGAATTATTTTTCCATCTGTCAGATTGTCAAAGAAATAAAATAGAAATTTCGTTAATGTTGCCAGGGTAATAATTTTTTTTAAACTCTGCTTTGCTCATCCAATGAAAGAACTAATGAAAATTAGACCTCGGTTTAAACAACGCCGTGGAGGACATTTGAACGACGCTATCTGTAAAACATCAAATATTATTTAAGATGATTTAAAAATATCTGTTTTATGTAAAATAAAATTTGTTTTATATTTTAAGTTCAAAGTGCATTATTTCAATTATTCTTTTTAAATGACTCTTTACTTATCTACTCTGTTATGTCAACCAATGTTTCCGCGTGTACAATAAAATTTTAGAGAAATTAACAGATTGCTTTTTTTTTACCTTACATTTGTGTTAAGATATTTTTTTTCCCATGAAGCAACACGCGGCGACGTCGCGAATGCGCGGGGCGACAGTGGGGCATAATAAGGGAATTATTGGACACAGTCCGATGTATTCAAATAGGATTCTACGCTCCTTCTGGACTATTCTTAATTCTATGGTTATATAATATATCTCTGGTTCGTTCAGTGTTAAGCTCCAGCAGTTTTGCCATATTTGTGTGTTTTTGTGATTGTTTTCGAAGTTTATTTAGTTTTTTAATGGCTGCTGGTAAAGAAGTACTTTCCAGATAAGCCAATCTATCTTTAATGTATTATTTGATCTTAATATAAGTTTTCAAATTTTGTACTATTTAAATTTTCAGTTTCAGTAGTAAATTGTAACAATAACTTTTTTTCTCTCTGTTATACGATTTTATAGTTTCAAATAAATACATTTTGTGGGAATATGGAAAAGATCGAAAATCTTCGTACGGAACCTTCCGATACCCCCTCTACATCTTCATCAAACAGTTCATCATCTTCTTCCACAATTTTACCAAATAAAGTAAGAAAACTATGCAAAAATGATTCTGTTCAAGGTTACAGATATTTCAAAGAATACCTCAAACATCTCAACCCCTATTTCTTAGTTACCGTTAACTTCAAACCAACTTTCGTCTTCAGATGCATTAGATATTATCATTAACAAATATACAGAAAGAGAGTGGACCTATCTGTGTTATTGTCCAAAAAAATGTTCTTCCAAACTAATATTTTTACTGAATTTCATCGAACTTGGTAAACTCCCCATTTTTTAAATATTTCCAATATAATTCCCTGTTCGGAATAAAATGTATTGGCCGAAACCATGTGTAGGTACAATTTGTCTTTTTAGCGGCAAACGCTTTTATAAATGGATAAAATAGCGATAGAATTTTAGTAAATCAGCAGATAGAATTTAAAAACTTACTTGGACCCTGTACATTGTAATAAAACAATAAATTTAGTTTTCTTTGACAATCTGACAGATGGAAAAATTAATAAGTAATGCATTTGCTACTTAAAAATGCATTTGCTACTTACACATGAAATGTGATCTTATCCTGTTTTTCGCAACAGTAGTTCCACACTTTAAAACGACACAACACGGCATAGTTGAATTCAAATTGGGAGTTGTGTGCTGAGCAACGTCTACGAAGAAACTAATGGGTCAAAATGTTAAACTACTCCTTTAAGAGTAGTTTAGTCGCCTTCTGTTTGATGCGCGTATGCGGTTTCTGGACTATTCTTAATTCTATGTATGTAACAATAAAATATTATTACCAAAATTATCGCATTCGCTCAGTAAAAATAATTTCATGGGTTAATATTATATTTTCTTTAGTGATCCATGAAGATCATATTACAAAAGAAAAACGTTTTTAAGAAAATATAAACTGTCATTTGTTATCGCTAAAGGTGCTTGTATTCGACAGAGTTATTATTTTATATATCGAAGTGTTCATACATTCGTATCGACTTGTGCGTTTGACGTTCAGTTTCGAATGTCAAAAACATTAAATATCTGCTAGTTTTCAGTCAATATCTTTGTATAAACGAAGTTATTCTAACAAAATGTACGCAGGTTACGTTGAAAATATTTTCTTGCGCTCGGAAAATGCCAAGAAAAAGTAATCCTGTAAGAGATTATATTTGCCTGCCAAAGCCTCTATAGCAACACGTTCCCACTACTAAATCTGGCAAATATTTGTACTCGGATTATGTGACACTTACGTATCTGATATTTTTGCAAAACAAAAGCAATCTTTCAAATCTGTGACGCTTTTACTTCCGAACATTTTACGTCGCCTTTATTTTATTGGATATCAGTTTCAAATCACATAATGAGAAAGTGTAGTGATTAAAAAAAAGATTTGTTAATGAAACATATTACAACATAGATGAATAACATTTAAGAGAAGGTAATATAGAAGTCTAGGCATCTACAGAGCCTATGACCTGTCAATGGCTGGTTTAAGTGGCCACTTTACACACTGTGTAATATTCACCGTTCTGCCTATATTTGAACATCGATATTCCCTCAATTCTTTCATCTGTTGATGTTTGTGAAGTAAAAGAGCTGAAACCTTTATTTATGCGGGTGAGATTCATCTAATTGAATTATTTCACCTACATACTAGGCAACGCCTGAATTTTTTTTTGTTTCAATTTCCATATTTCTTCATGGAATTGGTGGATTTATCAACAATATTATTATTATCATTCAACTCCCTGGGGAGCTGTTTATATTAACATATTACAACATTTGTTAATGAACTATCAAACTAAGCCAAATTGGTTTAAAAAATATTTTTATGTATCGGCATAGAATGGGGAAATATCACTTTTTTCTTCTTCTATTTTTAAAGTAATAAAGGTCTATGAAATACTGTCCAGTAAAATATGTATTTATTTACTAATTATTAGTAGCATAAAACATACTTTTAAATTTGTAATTTTTAATTCCAGCAAAAACGGTTCCAAATTCCAAAAAAATATTTGTTCCTGCCTTTGAAATTTGTGTAGAATAATTTCACGAATCTTGACGTCACAACAACCAACGCCAAACACGTAGCGTTTTTCTACGAACGTATTTTTATTGAATTTCATTTTTGCATTTATGTATGAAAACTTTTTCCGATAATTTCCATATTGATTTTGAAAATACAATTAACTATTATTAATCCATTTCAAATATTTGAATCGGTATTCGTAGCATGTGATATTTTCCTATTATAATAGTCCAGAAACCGCGTACGTGCATCAAACTACTAAACTACTTATAAATGAATAGTTTTACGTTTTGGCCATTAGTTACTCAGTAGACGTCGCGTCGCTTTGTACTCAACTGCCGATTTAAATTCAATTATGCCGTATTGTGTCGTTTGCAAGTGTCAAAATACTGCTGGGATTAAAAGGAAATACTGTGGGATACATTTCATGAGTAAGTAACAAATTCACAAATAATATTTTTTTTTATATTTTTTTTTTTTATTATATTGAAAACATATTATACATAATTATATACAATATTCCCAAGGAGTTTTTTAAAAAAAAACTCATTTAGGGACATACAGATAATAATTTTTTTAGAGACGTTTTTAAATTTTAAACTATAATATTATTTAACAAAAGCAGAAAAATTAAAATTATGATATACTACAAATTAAAAAGGGTATGAAAAATACTTGAAAATAACAGAATAAACAGAATACTAGGCATGGAAATAAATTCAAAATAATGTTTACATTATGCAATCTGGGAAAGAAAATTGAAAAAGTTTAAAAATTACATGGATGTATATATACATACTGAACTAGTACAAAATAAAATCATTTTTTTTAATTAACAAAATATGCGCACACCCAATACAGGTTAATTTTTTTTATCAAAAACGTTGAAAAAATTGAAATTATGTATACAAGCCAAAAAAAGTATATAAAAAGAAAAAAACACAAATAACATTTAAATAGTATTAAAAATTACATATACAAGCAAAGAAATTATTAAATTATTATTTAAGAATTCGATTATTTTACCGTCTGTCTGTTGCTTAGAGTATATACATCTGTAGAGATAACAAAACATTTTACCAATCCAACGCATGTTGCCGGTTATAGCGGACTCATTGTTTACAATATGTTATAAATGAGAGAAAGGGAGACAAAAAAAAATTGTGTGTACGGTCCTCATTTTTTGTTTTGTAGTTGATTTTAGAATTTTACGATGCTTATTTTTTACGTACGCGGCCAGTATTACTTCGAACTGTCAAACGCTGTGTCGGTATTTTGATGATTGTTTAACATATTTAGTGCTATTTATATAAAAATTAATTATGCCGACTTGTGCCATGAAAGGACGTTCAAATATAACTGGAAAAGGGAGAAAACGCTTCAATTATCACAGGTATTTATCAAATATTTTACATTTTAAAATTAATACGTTTTTTTGTAGTTTTCAATATAAATGCACCACTATTTTTGTACTATCATTTTAACAATTATTATAGCATTTGTTTCTGTGTAATTCAAATAAGGTCTGTTGTTAGTATTGTCAGGGTAATCGATTTTTTACCCGGCTTTCTATTAATAAGCCTTAGTATAATATTAAACGGTATTAATTTACTTAATAACTCATTAATATATTATTTAATGTATTTTTCACGTTTGCCTTATAAAAGTACCTGTTTTTTTTACAGTCCAGTCGTAAAATATTTTTTGTAGCAAAACATAACATAACATTAAACAGAATTGTTTGATATTAGTGTTATGATAATATATTGTTCGCGGTCTGGTAACATTACACGGCCGCTTCAAGCATGCGCGCAGGCGAGATGTCAGACTTTTGGACACAGTACGATGTATGCAAACATGATACTACGCGTCTTCTGGTGTATTATAATTCTATGAGTATCGTATTTATTTATTATTTATTATCATATTATATTACATACACAATATTATAATTTATACAAAGTTGCTAAGACTATCTAACTTTTTACCCCGTTCTATGACAGCCAAAAAAAACATAAAAACAGCAATCAATATATAGAACCAGTTATAAAGATAGTGGACAAAGCGAGAAACATAGTAAAAAATGGAGTAAAAACATTGTAAAAAATGTAGTAAAAACATAGCAAAAACATAGTAAAAACAAAGTAATAAATGGAGTGAAAACATAGACAAAAATGTAGTGAAAACATAGAAGAAAACATTAAATATATATTATAAATATTTTAAAACTCAGTAAAATGCGAATTAAAAACAGAATATATAATAAAAAACATATGTAAAGTCATATTTCAAAAAAATTAACGTGTATAGCAAAAAGCATATTTAAAAAAACATAGCAAAATACCGAGTAGAAGGAGAAAAAAAAAACATTGTAGAAAATAAAGTAAAAGATTTAATAAAAAAAATGTATAAGTATATAGGAAACATCAGTTTAACTAAAGTTTTCTCAATTGGTCTGGGTGTTGTGGTGTATTATTCATAAATTCCTTCCACGTCCTTTCTTTCTAAACTAAAATAGAGCCTTAGCGAGTTATTACTTTTTATGTGCATATAAATAAATCGAATGGATTTTTTTTACTACCTAATAAATGAATATAAAAAATTACAAGCCGATCGGTATTATTCTCATTAAAATCTGTTAAGAAATAAGGGAGATATAAAGGATTAAATTCTAGTAATTTGAATGGTACCAAAAACAAACAATTCGTGACGTCATCGAGTATGACGTCTTCCGATGTTTTGTGACGTCATCGGATTGTTTTTCATCAATGTCTATGGATTTTATAGAGTATTGTAGATAGTTTCATTTTTCTATGTGTCGGTGTTTACATTTACGGCGTCCTGTCACTTATCAAACGCTACGAGTTGTGATTTATAATTTTCATAATAAATTGATAATTCAATTTATCATTATCATAATAAATTAATATTTAGAAGAGGTTAAAATCCATAAAATAATAAAAGAAATTCGAGATGTAAGATGTAATCCGTTTTCACTTTCATCTGTCAGTGCCTGGAGCTGGAGTGGGTAAGGGGGCCTTAAGATAATATGAATAGACAACTCTCCTTATATTTCTATCTGTGGCCTGTGGTTTTACCAACATTAAAATGAATGCATTACTCGTGAATTTCTGTGACAAAATTTATTACCAACTTATGAAACGATCGTTTTCGAAAGACCTTATTTTTGAAATGAAAATAATGAATGAAAATATTCATTATAAGGGTTTATATAAACACTAGGAGAATCTTTTAAAAATCTTTTATTTGTAGAGTAGGTTAAATACGATATTCCTCCCGAGTGATAATACCCTATTGTGGTTAAAATTTAATTGAAAAAATAATATTTTTAATATTTTGAGATGTCCAGCATTTTTGCAATCCGTTTCATTAAAACGAGAGTTATGTAGCTGGAGGAAGTTTTCAAATAAGGCTATTCTCAAACAATTCCTTCCAGTCCATTGGGCGAACTCCACTCTCACTTATTGTCTAACGGTTTTACGATATCGATTCCCCGAGAATATGTAGATGCTTTGTTTGTGTTAAAGACTCTCGATGTCAAACACTGCAGAACAAGCGGCGGCCATTTTACATGAAGCGGGCTTCAAACCAGAAAGAGACATCTTCCAATTGGAGACCTCGTTTTAAAACCACAAATGTCACAAACCAACAATTTTTTAGGAATGTTTTTACTATTGTTTTCATGTTTTTTAACGAAATAAAATCATAGATATACTTCAAGAGCACGGAATAGAAATTGAACATTTCATATTCATTTTATTATATAAATAAAACACGAGTGATACTTTAATCCACAAATTTGGAATATCCAGTGACCGGTTTCATCGCTTTCGCGACATCTTCGAGACTGGTATATTTATTAAAAAGTTAAATGTATTTATACAGAACAGAGGTAAGGATACATAATTCAAAGTTATATGTAAGTAAATTAAATAAAGTTATTTTTATCTTAAGGATCATTATCGACAAATTTTCTATGGGTTAACAAATGAATGGATATAATGTTATTTTAATGAGTTTAAGTATTTTATTTTATTGTTGGTGTCCCATCCTTCGTGAGTGTGGTTTTGTAATGATTTCTGAAAAACAAGGGGTAAAAAGTCATTAGTAAAATTATATTACAATGGGTAAAGTAATGGAGAATGCACATGTGTTATCTGTTCATTAAGTAATTCTACGTCGGGTTTATTTTTTAATCTATTAATTTCGAGAATTTCTAATTTGTCAAGTTTATGGCCTTTGGGTGCAATATGAATTATTTTTACATTATTTTTTAATTCGAAGGAATGTTTGTTTTCTAGTAAATGATTGGCAAAATTTGAATTATCTTTATTATTAGACCATGATTGTATGTGCTCTTTTATGCGTGTTTTAAAGGCTCTACCCGTTTGGCCTACGTAGCATGTATTTTTACAATCGTTACAATTAAGAAGGTAAGTTCCTGAGTTGGAAAACTTATCTTTTTTGTCTTTAGTATTTACCAACAAATTAGCTAAGGAATTATTATTGTAAAAGGCTGCAGTGCATTTATTTTTATTTATTATTTGTCCAATTTTATCACTAGTTTTTCCAATATACGAAAGTTTTGCCCATCGCTTTCGGTCTTTATTATTATTGTTTTTTGGTGTCAAACTTTGGGTTAATGTATTGTTTACGAGACGCTTTTGTTTTTTTCTTATTAGGTTATCAACTAGTGTATTGTTATATCCGTTATTTATCGCGATAGATTTAATTATGTTTAACTCATTGTTATAATTATGTTTGTTAAGCGGTACGAATAACAGTCTATGAATTAAGGAGTGAAATACAGACAATTTATGTGAAATATGATGTCGCGAATTATTATGTATATATATTTAATAAATATACCAGTCTCGAAGATGTCGCGAAAGCGATGAAACCGGTCACTGGATATTCCAAATTTGTGGATTAAAGTATCACTCGTGTTTTATTTATATAATAAATTACAATGAACTTCCATCAAGAATTTTCACTTTCAAACTTAAATGTTTTAGATAACGCAATCATATTCATTTATTTATTTATTTTACTTTATACATTTATTGCATAAATAAGTATACATATTTAATCTAGGGAATATACATATATAAAACTAGTGAACTATAACATTGATGCGGAGCGAACTCTGGTTAGGATAGTCTCCATCTAACATGGCTCAGCCTGTTCTAAGATGCAGATTCATTCTAATTTCAAATGCAGAGAATAACCCGAAGGTGAAGACAATAGAATGTACTCTCCTCACCTTAAGGTTTGTCTCTGCATACGGGTATTAATTTATCATAGAATTTAAGCAATAGGCACCTCATGTACATATATATTTAAATATGGAATAAAATGTTCGTGTGACATTTACCGTTTTAAGACAATATTTGGACCTTTGCGGTTTTTGTGCAAACTAAACAAAAATTAGTATGAATAGTTTAAATAAAAATAGCGATTAAAAAAAACGTATAGTAGTGGAACTCTCAATATTTAGATTTGTAAAAATATTCAGTAAACACTGCTAAAAAACCCATCTAAGAAAATATCCAAAACATCTTTGAACTATCAAACAATGAGTGATCGTGACGCTACATAGTGTTAGAAATGCAAATTAAATGAAATTTTTTGTTAATTCAAACAAATTGGTGTGTATAACTGGTGTTTTCAGAAAAACACCGTGTTTTAAACAGTGAATTTGAGGAACCTACGGTTTTTTTTAATATTTGGAAAGGACGATTGTATAGACAGAGAATAGAAAAATCCAATTATATCGTTTTGGAAAATTTTGGACATTAATTTGATGTTTTTAGAACGAGGTCCTCAATTTATTGTATATAATCCGTTTTGAGGGCATTTAGTCCTTCTTTGCATCTAGTTGTTCTATTTGTATTCTTAAAATATACTGAAATATGTCATACTTAAGTTTTCGTTAACTTCAGTCAAAACTAGGACTACAGTAATGGTAGAGTGACCTTCATACCCCCGATTCGGAGTACGAGAAATTATCTTAACACTTAGATCACCGGCCGTGAATTAAGGATAGAATTTACCCTGTGCCCAACCCATTTTTGTGAAATATCATGCTTCGTAAAGGGCTCCTTAAAAGTGTCATAATTATGAAAATTCTAGGTTAAATCAATTGAAATTTCTCGTATTTATTTGAAAAAATACAATAAGTCATTTTTGTGTGATAGTTTTGCTAACATTGGCCTTTTTGGAGAGCCACATTGCAATGTTTGCACATATACAGTGTCTCACTCCCTTTTTTGTGCTTTATATCCAGAAGCCGCGTAAACACGTGATTATTATAACCACGCGTTGTGTCCCAGTTTTCACGTATTGTTATGGTTGGATAATTTATATAGCGCCATTTTTGTGAAAATCACCTTAAGGTTGTTTACCAACAGTGAAAAAGTACTAATAAAAGTCACCAGATGTCAATAAAGTGCACTTTTTTGGACAGCTGGTAAACCACGTGAAAACACGGGACCGGGACACAACGCGTGGTTATATAATCACGTGTTTACACGGCTCTGGGATACAAAATGGTAAAACCTCAACCCGATTTTCAATGCTTTAACAATACACTTTTTAACTTCATAGATATTTCGCCCTGTGCTGAATTAAAAAATATACTCGTAACTCATAAATAGTTTGAAAAGATATGCACGCACTATTTCTGCAAAAAATAGTAATAATTATAATAGGTATATTATACATATTTCAGTAGCTTTATTTAATTCAAATTAATTGTTAAATATATCTGATCGCGCCACTTGCGAGTTAGCAGTTGCACGCTCGAAAATTGTTGATACGCGGGATGCGTTATCCTTTGTTCACTTTGCTACAGAACCCCAAATACAATGATTGCAATTCCTACCTTATTCTGGGTTCTGGCACCTCTATTGCTGGTACTTCTGTTGCGGCAGTCAGGATCAGATCCAATCTTGCTGTCAGGAAGGAAGGGCACTTGACGAATTACACACTTTATTGATTTAATACTTATTGATGGCAAAATATCTTTTTGCGATCGCGGTAAGAATATGAGAAATCACATGTGCACACGGTCGGTTCAGTCGTTGTTCTGGCACCGGAACAATATAGGTACCCACGGTAGGAAAAATGCAACATCTTAACCAGGGTCCCGTAGGTATTAAACAAATCCGAATGCCTCATCCTAGCAAATATGCTAGATATATAATATATATCAATGTGTGCACATGTGGCGTAACCAATATAAAATATTTTTAAACTTTCTGATGGAAAAAAATTAACTGACCTATGACCACTTTATAAAATAATCAACTCATTCATGGACTGTTCAGATTTGGTGGAGTTAGTATATATCCGTGTACCTGGTCGACATACCCGCCACAGATTTCCCTTTTTTTGTTCTAGAACCAATGCACATGCACTCGCCTATCCCCAGGCTTGTGCCTATCCCCAGGCGTGTCAAATTATGGTTTGACACGGGCATAGCCTAAAAAGCCTTAATAAGTTCATTAATATTTGAACTAGTGTAATTTTGAATAAATAAATAAATCTTAATTTCTGTTTTCAAGCGCAGTTTTCTGACTAGTTAAAAATGATCTCAGAACTGAAATACATAATATAATAAATCATATAAATGAAAATATTTTTTTTAAATGTTAAATTAATATAAATTGCAAAGATAACAAGCTCTTATCATTCTTTTTAATGTTTTAATTTATGCGGAAAGGATGGGGACACTTATCAAGTTCGTAATAAAAAAAGATAAAGCTTCACTTTCCTTTTCATTTTATCAGCTAAAAACATTACTCACCGTAGAATGCCATAAAAAACGTTACATAAAAATGAATACTTTTATGTATATAGGGCTTGTGAATGACAATGCCTTTTTCATAAAGTCAGTTAAGAATATTATTACTCTTGAAACTTTTTAAGATAGGTCATTTTACTCCTAAGACAAGATGTCCTGTTTTCTCGAGCAAGCGTTCTTTTTACAAAATTTAAAAACGTTCCTTTCGGTTTATCGCAGAGCAGAATTCCCTTTTCTATGGTCGAGCGTTGATTCTTGTTTTTATGTAGACTTATTTATGGTCTGCAGTACTTGTTTAGCTGTTTGCCGAAATCTGTTTGTGTAAAACGATAAGAAATTTATATGCATAGATAAAGGATTTCGGATGCAAAAGTCATAGATACAACGTTGTCTCCTAGTTTTTATTATTATTTTTATAAGAATTCAGTTCTGTAAGTAAAACAGAACTAGCAATGGCGGTTTTGTTTCTAAATTTATAGTGAGGCCACAATATATTTTATACTACAATGCTGCTATTCTTTAATAATCAATATTGATTACCTTACATACGTACTAAATTTAACGATGAAAATAAAACAGTGATAAAAAAAAGCGTGAGTACGTCTTTTAAAATTTTGATAAAATTATTTATTTAAACACTTATGTTAAACAATTAAGTATGAAATAAACAATAAACTTATACGTGCAGTATAATCTCTCTATGAGGAGAGTTCAGCGTGTGTAAGAGTTAATGGGGGATTCACATCTTGGTTTGCGATCGCAAAAGGCGTGAAACAGAGATGTGTAATGTCACCATGGTTGTTTAGTCTATCCATAGACAACTGTATGAAAGAGATAGAATGTATAGGTATTGGAGCAAAAATGGATGGTAAACTGCTTGTTGTATGCTGATGATGCAGTTCTGTTAGCAAGCAGCAAGGATGATTTGCAACAAATTGAGCGAATTGGTGATGAACGAAAGTAAGTCAAAAGTAATGGTATTTGAAAGGGGAAGTGAGGTTACTGACTGCATGATAAATGTAAACAACGAATGTCTCGAACAAGTAAAATAATTTGTGTATCTGGGAAGCATGTTTTCAAGAGATGGAAGAGTAGAAAAAGATGTTGAAAGGAGAGTGAATGCGGGCAACAAAATGAACAGCGAACTAAGCACAGTAATTGCTAATAAAAATGTGTCAATCGAAGCTAAACTGGCAGTGCACAACGGAGTTTTAGTCCCAACACTCATGTATGGAAGTGAAACATGGAACTGGTAGAGAAAGGATGAAAGCCGAGTGAACGCGGTTGAAATGCGATCTCTTAGACGAATGTGCGGGAAATCAATGTATGACAGGGTTACTAATTATGAAATCAGGCAAGAGTGAAAATCTGAGTCAGGTAAAATTGATAAGATTAAGAAAGGGTCTCTATTTTGCTTTGGTCACGTAGAACGAATGGACGACGAAAAAATTGTAAAACAAGTAATATATAGCGAAAATGAACGGTAATGTGAGACGAGGACGACCAAAGAAAACGTGGCATGATCAGATAAACCAAAATCTTAAGTCTGGTCATGTCAAAAGCTGACAGAACCAAATTGCATATATGACTAGATCAATGTGGAAGAAGCTAGGTATATATGCCAGGATAGACGTGTGTGGGGGACCATTTTCTCTGCCTACCCCTACGGGAAAATGGCGTGATGTTAGTAGTAGTAGTAGTAGTAGAAGAGCCTGAAGCAAGATCAAAAAGATTTGCGATTCAAGGACTCAAAATCATCCGGGTCGTCCTGAGTTTTATTCACTGATATTTTTATATGAATTGTTATAATTACTAAATAAATAAAAAATGTTTTATTGACGTTTTTTTTACTAATATAAATTAGACAACCTAAAAAATAAGTTAAGTTTTCGGGATTTGCCATAATCCGGGGAGAAAATACGGAAATATTATTGTATGAAGAAAACTCAAACCGCGGTTTTAAGCATTCAGTCTACTTTCATTCTTTGTGCCTGCTTTTAAAATACTGATCAAAAAATTTAGGCTGTTGGCGTATTATGTTTGCATGTACGTAGGTAAATATTAAAATTGTATGGTTAACAAATTTAAGAGGTTATATAATAATTAATAAGGGAAAATAATATTCAACGTTAGTTCAGTTGGTATTATATTTGATTGGTAGAATTATTATATTGCTTCTATCAATATAACATGTGCTTAAGGACGCCAACTCAAATTGTAATAATGGAAATTTTAGTCTTCTTTTTAATTACGTATTGATTTTTATATTTTTTAAAACGATATCCGAGATCTTAGAATTACTTTCGACTCACGTTTAACTTTTTCCAATTATTTCAATATTGTTAAAGATATATCTTTTAAAATGTTAGGCTTCATACATAGAATATTCATTCATTAGCTCTTCAGGCACCCCAGCATCAAATTATTTGAGGAATTTGTGATTTTAGATATAGGGAAATTATATATTTTTTGAAGAATAATGTTTGTGAAATCAAATTATTCTACCAAATCCCAAAAGGAACACTCCCACACTACCAGAAGTCAAACTAGAGGATGGGTCATGGGGTCTATCACAAACTCTGAATTCGGGCAAAGAAATTTCAGGTTTCTGGGCCCCAAAATATTTTATGTTACCCAAACATTGTAAAACCATGACCCGGATTCGATTAAAAAAAATGTAAAGAAATGGTTACTGGGTTTTAGGTCGAGAAAAATCGGAAAATTTACTCAAAATACATTCTTAAATAATAAATGGTATAACTTAATATTGTATAACTGAATAGTAAATTAACTAGAAGGTAGTAATGCTATTGTTTATTTTTGCATAAAAATGTCTGCCTTAAAACAGGTTGTACCTAGTTAGGCAGACTAGACATAATCCAGAGAAAACTAATACCTAAGTATATATGTAGTAAATAAAGTAATTGGTATTTTGTTAATAAACTATGATTATTATTATTATTTTAGCCATTTAAAAATGTCGGCCTCGTGGTGTAATGGTCAGCGCATTAGCCTGCCATCTCGGGTTCGATTCCCGACATGGTTGATATAAAATATTTATTTAAAAGGGTGTTTTCACACTAGAATATTTCATAGTCCCTGGACTGGTACCTGAAGCGTAAGACTGATCATGCCTTCATGTAACAAAAAGGATCAAGATACGCTGCGATCGGTGTATCAATGCAGTGCCCAATGCACCATTAGGTGCGGAAAGGGAACGATGATAAAAATGCAGCATCACTAATTTGTTTGTATAATTCTCTGGTTTGTAGCAATTTGGAATTCGGATGTATTGTTAGGTCACCTCATTATATGTTTTATAAAAATATAATTGAAACTGTACATAAAAAAATCATTCGTTCTTTGTCATTTAAGTGTAATATGATCAAAATACTTTGATGTGATGAAGAGCGCTTGGAGTATTTTAAAATTGAAAAGTTTGAAACTAGGAGACAAATTAAAAATACGATGTACTTGTATAATATAATTCACAAAAATGTCGATTCAGTGTTTTATGTTGAAAAACTGTCATTCTACGTTCCCCGTAGGGGTCTGAGATCACCCTTTTATATTTCAATTTTTACAAACAATAAGGCACATTTTAATCCTCTTGCAAAAATGTTAGGTCTCCATAACATAATATAAAATAAAGTTGATATCGACATTTATAGGGACATTTTTAGGAACATTTGTATGCATAGAAAATTATTGTAAAATAAAGTAGAAAGACATAATGGTATATAGTAGACTAGGTGGGAGTGGAAGCGGGAGAGAGGTGTTTATAATTGAATTTGATTCAGTGATTTTATGAAAGAAGACAACTTGTTTTCAAAGAAATCAAGATTGGTATGTTTGTTGACAGACCTAAGAATTCTGGGTATAGGGGAATGAAAACCATTGTTAGTTCTATGGTTATCGGTATTATTTTGTATTTAGTTTTACTATCAATTAATTACCGAATTGAATTATAAAATTACCATAAATTATTAATAACATAATGCCATGTGTTATTGTATAAATTTTCTGCATCCCATTTTTCGACATGTATATACTTTTATTATTTATATTTTTCTATTATTATTTTGTGTACTGTTTAGATTATTTTGTATATTGTTTAATATGTTAATAAATGGTTTTGATTTATATATAGAAGAGTCCCGACTTAACACGGAATTTTCCAACAAGCGGGGACATAAAAAAATATAATTGTGCTCTATAATAAAATTGTGTATTTTGTGGATTAAATAAATAAAAAATAAATAAAACATATTTTTATTAGCAATTACTGGGCTTAGTGCGCCGTTCATTTTGTTGCCCGCATTCACTATCCTTTCAACATCTTTTTGTACTCTATCTACTATCTCTTGAAAACAAGCTTTCCAGATACACAAATTCTTCTACTTGTTTAAGACATTCGTTGTTTATATTTATTATGCAGTCAGTAACCTCACTTCCCCTTTCAAATACCATCATTTTTGACTTACTTTCGTTCATCACCAATTCTCTCTCCAGGCATATATCATACATTCTAGAGACTATTTGTTGCAAATCCTCCTTGCGTTTGCTAACAGAACTGCATCATCAGCGTACAACAAGCAGCTTACTGAAAAATAATAAATTTTTGCTCCAATACCTATACATTTTAACTCTTTCATACAGTGGTCCATGTATAGATTAAACAATCATGGTGACATTTGGAGCGAAGCATGAAATAGGATTAACAAGGATTAAAGTAGGCTGAATGCAGTCTAAAGGCAATCTCCATGTGGTCAAACAATGTAAAAATTAATGTCGAGATCCGCGCATTATGTAAGGCTTAAACAAGCATTATAAACTAAATCAAGAAAGTAGTGCTGCATTGATTTTGGTATGTAGAGCGAATGGACAGTGAAAGAACGACTAAAAAGATTAACGATGCGAATGTTGATGAATGCAGAAAACGAGGAAGACCGAAAAGGACATTGCATTACCAAATCTAACAAATACTTTTTTTTTTTTTTTTTTAGTGAAAAGAAATATTTGCGTTCTTATGATTTACCCAAATATTTAATTTTGAGGGCCATTTTCAACGAGTTGTAAATAACTCACTATTAGAAAATGGAATCGAGTTGGGGTAGAGTGGGATTCGAACCGCGGACCTTCGGTCCGTGAGTCCGAGACACTAGCCACAGGACCACAACCCGATAATACTTGATGATGAACATGTCAAAAGTCGGAATAATTGGCGTGCATGCATGAGAGTGGAGTTTTATCCTCTCTGCTTGTCCTTAAATAGAAACGGCGTGATGGTATGTTTATTTTTTTCTGTAAATGATATGAATTTCATATCATTTACAAGTCCACGGAATATTAAATATTCTACTCTAAAACACATTTTAAAATAAATGTTTCACATCACCCATGTCAGGAATCGAACTCGAGACCTCTCGCATGGTATGCAAACGCGCGGACCACTACTAAAATTATGAGTGAATAAAACTCTCGACCACTCGGATGATTTTGAGTTTTTGAATCGCAAATCTTTTTGATATCAGGCTCTTTGTGAGTTGAATTCCTAAATATCTATTGATTGATTTGGTGTTTATTTTGTAGAACTCCATATTTTAACTTATAATAAGAAATCAAACACTGATTTGAGTCTACTGAATACTTTATTTTATTTTTACAAATATAAACATATAAAAATAAAACTTCGTGACAATTGTTTCGCCTTATTAGGGCATTTCGTTCGACATTCGTTTGAAAATGCCCTAATAAGGCGAAACAATTGTCACGAAGTTTTATTTTTATATGTTTATATTTGTAAAAATAAAATAAAGTATTCAGTAGACTCAAATCAGTGTTTGATTTCTAGTTATAAGTTATATCCTAAATATCTGTTTTAACATCAAGCCTGTTTCTGCACTTTGACTTTTAAACTAAACCAAAAAAAAATTTATTCAATTTTTATATATCATATTATTAGCGCTATGATTTTTCAAAGATTTGTATTTCAGAAATAACTCCACGTATGACGTCACAGGTTTTTTTTCCGCTTATTCTCGATCAGTTTTGCGAGCAAATTTTCGGCACGCAAACCAGAATCTTCCATAGCTCTCATATCATTGGTTCATTCATATGAACCAGTGACGTAGTTCAAAGTAGTTCGTTTTTATTAAAGTATAAATATTTTTTTTTTGGTACTTTTTAAAGAAATTTTGCCGTACAATTTAATGCTTTAATTTTTCCGCGCATAAGAAAACGTTTTTTGTATCCAATTTTCCGTAGGGCTAAAGTTCCTTATTAGCAAATCCCACTTCGCATAAATACGTTTTGAAAACGGAGGTAAAACAATGATAGGTGGTTTTGACACATTGGTGGACTCTCCTAACAAACTCTTCTTGATATTTTAATCTTTATGTATTTTTTTCAAATTAGAGTCACTGATTAAATCAATTAGATTTTCAAAATCACTTGCGCTTAAGCCTACTTTGTCTGTCATGGAAAATAGATTCCAAACCCAGGATTTGCCCTTACTAGTTTTAAAAATATATTGCGAAAGAGTTGTTTTCGAATTTGGAATTACTCCAATTTTTTTGCATAACACCTATTCAGTCTTCGTGAAACATTGGTGTTCCGCGGAATATAGTTTGGGGAACCCTGATTTAAAATAACAATAAACTTTTTAATAGGGTATTTTCACTCTTTTCCTTTTTAGAAGACTCTTTTAGTGTTTATAAAAGCCCAAATAATAAAGAGTTTCATTTTTAAATTTCGTTAAACCAAAAACGTCATATTAGTATGTTGGTAATGCATTAAGTCACACAAATTCACCCAGCAGTCAACCACAAGTAATGCATTTATTTTAATGTTAATAATGCCATAGATACTCGTTGTTTATGCTTCTTTCGTCCTCTCTCCAATCCAGTAGCTAGTAGCTACCGTCAAATAGGGCAACATTTGAACCATGGCGAACATCTTGTTCACATTTTTCTCCATAACTTCTCTCACAATTTTTAACTGTCACGGTAATATGAAACATGCACTGTGACCTGTGAAGATCTATTGTGATGGGTCCTTGTGAATAGTTCTCACCCTCCAAGCCCAAGTCTATAAAGACCTGGCTACTGTGTGGAAGGCGAGAGTTTATATTTTTCTAAATCTCCCCCTTCAAGCCCAGATCCGTAAAGTATCGGGCTTAAGGGTAGGGAGCGAGTTCTATAACATCCTCAGGTTTAACCAGTGGTCCCCCGAAGATGAGCTTCCTTTTATCATGTAAAGCATCACATTCACATATAATGTGTATAGAAGTTCCTCATCTGTACTGCAGAATCTACATTTAGAAGTTTTGGAAAGGTTAATTCTAGCAAGGTGTTTGTTCAATCTACAGTACCCTGGGCGGGCTCTAGTGATAATCCTCACTTGATTTTGGGTGAGATTAGGTAAAAAGCAAAACTTTGCGATTACCCTTTTGTCAGTTCCTTCACATGGTGCCGACCAGCTGACCCATGACGTCATACAGAATCCGCAAACGTCATATTTTATAACGTCACGGATTGCTTGTTTTTAGTTTTGTTCAAATGACTTGACTTTAATCCTTTATATATCAAGAGATATTAACAAGAATAGTACCGATTGTCTTGTGATTTTTCACACTGTTTATAAGAAAATCTGTGAGAATAGGAAAATATCACATACTATGAATACCGATAAAAATATATGAAATGGATTTGGATAATCAATTGTATTTTCAAAATCAAAAAGGATATTGTGAAGAAATGTTTTCATACATAAATGTAAAAAATTAATTTAATAAAAATACGTTGCTAGAAAAACGCGACGTGTTTGGCGTTGGTTGTTGTGACGTCAAAATTTGTGATAATTTCCTAGACAAATTTCAATCGCCAGGAACAAATAAACATGAATCGTGACGTATTAGGAACGTGGCCAATAGAATGACCGTTTTCGCGCGAATTCAAAATTACAAATTTATAAATATTTTTTATGCTATTAGTAAAATTATTTTTTTTACAGGACAGTATTTCATAGACCTTTATTTATTGAAAAATGTAAAAAAAGGTGATATTTCCCTATTGCCCATTAATCTCAGTACAAATAATAAAAATATAAATAAACGCACGTTACGTAAATAGAAGCGACGCCGACGTTTGACAGTTTGGTATGTGTCTGAAGATGGATATAAAAATAAAAGAATAATAAAATGTACAGGATTCACCGGGATTTGCATCAGACGATAAAATATAAAGTCCCTCGAATCTCTTCATTGTGTTTCATCTGCTTCATTGACATTTTCACAAGACGTGATGTGTTTATCTATGGAAAATGTCGTTTCGGCTGCACTACGCGGCGTTTACTTTTCGAAATAATGGTCTTTCATCGTCTTTCTCATCTTTTCATGCTATGGCGAGCATAATATATTGGTAATAAAAGTGTACGTTTATTTTAAACTTAAAAATAATGTATAATACCTTAAGGGCGGTTTACTAAGTATTTCTACAAATAAATTTAATTTTAAGTGTTTGAATTTGTAAGTAAAAAAAATTACCTTTTTTTTCATAGAAAAAAATTACAAATGTTTTGTACGTACAAAATTAAAACTAATGTTTTTTCCTCCTCAATAGGTGAAAACTCGTGTTTTGAGAGGCAGTTCGTTTTAAATTTTGTTATCACATGCTACGGATTTATTAAAATGATTTAGAGAATCGGATGGGGTGGTGCTTTTAAAACAAATATTTTACCGGTTGAAGAAATACAAAAATTAATTATAAAAGTTATTTTGAAAAATCGTCTTCTTTTCCCACTGTTCAATTATTTAAAAAAATTAAGGTATTAGATAAAAAAATGCCATTTAAAGAAAAAAAAGAATTGTTTGCTTCAAATACATAAAGATAAAATAAGTAGTAGTATTTCTAGGTCTCAAAACGTAAGTACGCGACCTAGAACAGGTGGTAATATCGTAATTCCTAAATTAAAAACAACTACTGCACATCATCATTATATACTTACAGAGGAATATTTTTATTTAATGAAATGAACAAAGATAATAAAAAGTACAGTCAGAAATACAATATATTTAAGAATGAAGTGAAAAATTACATCTATAATTCTTCTTTATGTAACTCTGTTTGAAAACATCGTTTATATCTTTTTTGTAATTTATTTATGTTATTCTAAAAATATTATTAATTAAAATAAAATAAACTATTGTGAGACGTCACTCCCCATTATGTACACAAGAATTGTTTATTTCTTTTACGTAATGGGAAACGTTAATGTAAATACATGTATTTGATTAATGTAAAAAAATGTATTTAGTTGTAATATTGTATTTTTATTTGTTATTAATAAAAATAAAAAACTAAAAATAAGATAAGATAAGATACTCTAATAGGGATCTGATACTGAGTGAAGGGGTCAACACTGTTCTGGCATCGAGACAACACTATAACGTAGGCAAAAAGGTCCATAACCTTTTGCCAGAATCGTGGAAAGACGGGAGTGTTGTCAAGTTACGGAAGGTGTTGACCTCGCTCTTTCATGACATTGGTCGTAGGGAGTCAGAGAAGTTGATGCATGCCACGGATTGGAGAACCTTACTGGATGTCAAAAATAAAATATAAAAAAATAAGGAATAATTTAAAAAATATATATTTATAGATGACAACCATGAAGTTTCGCATAAATAAATTGTCTATGTTTTTATGAATGTATATACGTGTATGCGCATGGGTGTATGTACGTGTGTGTGTATGTACATGTGTATATATGTGTATATTTACATATACATGTGTGTATATATGTGTATGTCTGTATGTATATGAATCAAAATGTGTATCCGAATAAGTTTATATTTTGTTTGTCTGTGCTCTATATTAATTTGTTAAGTATTATAATATATTAAAATGTAATTGCCTAGCTTGGAACGGGGTATGTACCCTTGTTAGCTGGGCAAAGTGAATATGGAATTGTATTTTGATAAAGAGTGTGAATAAATAAATAAATAAATAAATATAAAAAAAAGAACAAGAGGGTTTAAGTTTTTTACGAAACATCACTTCACTGTCACAGATTCTTACTTCTGCTCAGAGAGCACCCATAGGGCATGCATAAGGCCTGCGACCGCAAAGGCGCGTTCACCGCATTTAGTGCGCTGTTGGAGTAGACGTATAATAACTTTTCCTCTCACCGAAGATGTAGCTGATCTAAGCGTAAGACGTCTGTCAGCTAGTTCATCTGGAATGCAAAGTTCCTTTAAAAGAAAGGTTTTTAGGTTGTATTTATATGCACTTGCCCGCGTCCACCGAATTTAATTTCTCAGCTTGGGGAACTGGCCCTTTTAATTTGAGAACTTGAGAATTTGAGAATAACGAGACCCTCCTTAAACAGGCTACAGCCGCAACATCCCACCAGATCCTTACATATAAAAAACATATTTATTTAAAAATAAATTAAGACTGATTCTTTCAGGCTGCGATACGATCCCACTTGCTGTTTAATGATGCTCACACTTACACACCCAAACACTTAATTCCACATACACACAAACACACCCTTTTGTTGTACCGCAATTTAATATGTATAATTTTTATTTAGAAATTTCGCTGGTCTGTCTTTAAGCCGTACCTTTTTTATGTTATTATATTATTGTCGACTGTTTGTTTCTGTAAAATAAATTATTATCAATATTTTCACGATAAGTTTTTCAATTAAATAAATAAATAAACATTTGAGTAACTTAAAAAGAAATATTTTTTGAAGTAAGTAACTAAGTAACGTCTAAAGAGTAACTAATGGCCAAAACGTAAAACTACTCATTTAAGAGAAGTCTTTTCGGCTTCAGTTTGATGTGCGTACGCGGTTTCTAGACTATTATAATCCTGTGATTTTAATTTTGATTTTGCTTTGCAGTATGCTTTTTATTATTATTTAAATAAATATTAGCGCTCTTATAGTTTACCCAAATATTTCAATTTTGGTGGCTATTTTCAACGAGTTGTAAATAACTCACAATTAGAAAATAGAAATCAAGTTGGGGTAGAGTGGGGCTCGAACCTCGGACCTCTGATCCGCGAGTCCGCAATGCTAGCCACGGGACCACAACCCGACTCTAGTTTCTACATGTCTTTAAAAAAAAAAGTGTTATTGTTTATTTATTTTTTTTTACTATGTTCACACTTACCTGTTTTTTTTAAAATACCCCTTAGACGTACTGTTAACTTAAATCAATTACGTACCATTTACGTACTATGTAAAAAATAAAATGGTACGTAATTGATTTAAGTTAACAGTACGTCTAAGGGGTATTTAAAAAAAAACAGGTAAGTGTGAACATAGTAAATAAAATTTAAATAAACAACAACACATTTTTTATTAAAGACATGTAGAAACTAGAGTCGGGTTGTGGTCCCGTGGCTAGCATTGCGGACTCACGGATCAGAGGTCCAAGGTTCGAGCCCACTCTACCCCAACTTGATTTCTATTTTCTAATAGTGAGTTATTTACAACTCGTTGAAAATGGCAAACCGTCCCTTTATTTTTTTACAATTAAGTGAATATACGTTATTGGATGTAAATTTGTTTGGATTCTAAATAAAAAAAAAACATAATTAAGTTTTTAATAATCAGTTTGACAACAATATTATAAAGCGAGGTAAATTATTGTAATAATTAAAAAAAAAACTATACTGTTGTGTTCATTTTAGCGACTAGTTTTATTCTCAGCTTTATTGATCTTGCATTCATTGTCAGGCAACTTCCTGTCTCATCGACTTCTCGAAATAATAATGGAAAATGATGAGAAAAGAATAGACGAGGACCTTAGTGCATATAAAAAAATAATGATGCCACCCTATCGCAATACGTCTACCCCCAAAGTTATATAGAAAAAGTAACGATGAATTCTGTTATTTATAGTGACCGCCCGAAACAAAATATTCAGCCGAAACTAAAACGGAATTTCGGCTTCTGTTGTAGTTGACATATTACAACAAACATAAATAACATTTTACAGAAGGGAATATAGAAGTTAAGGCATTGACAGCAATAAAGGTTTCAGCCGTTTAACTTCAAAATTGTCAATAGATGGAAGAGTCGAAGGAATATAGATGTTTAAATGTTGACAGAATAGTGAATGTTACACAGCGTGTAAATTGGCCATTTAAACCGGCCAATGACAGGTCATAAGCCTTGTGGATGCCTAGACTTCCATATTCCCTTCTGTAAAAAGTTCTTCATGTCTGTTGTAATATGTTAATATAGCTAATACAGCTCCCCAGTGAGTTCAATCTAGTCGTTGTCTACAGAATTTGGACAAACTCAAAATATTGTTGATCATATAAATTATTTGATTTTCATCATCATCACTCCCTTTCGGCAGCTAATGGTGCATAGAGCACTGCTTAGTTACACCAATCGCAGCGTAGGGGGTTGAATCCAGTCCTTGTCTACAAATATTTGAACAAATTAAAAACATTGTTTCTGTTGTAGTTTATAGTAACGTTAAGTTTGAAATAACTTCAAAACGCCTAAAATAAGACGTTTTTGATTTGGTTCAGCTGGATGAATCTCATCCACATGATTAAGGTTTCAGCTCTTTTACTTCACAAAAGTCAACACATGGAAGAGTTGAGGAAATATAAATGTTTTAACATAGGCAGAATGGTGATTGTTACACAGTGTGTAAAATGGCCACTTAAACCAGATAATGACAAGTAATAAACCCAGTAAATGCCAAGACTTCCATATTCTTTTCTCAAAAATGTTGTCCCTCTCTGTTGCAACAATTTAAAATAAAATAATTAAAATAAGTGTTTAATAAAATTAGAGATCTAAATTTAATGAGTCAATTTGTTGATTTTTATACACGTAACTTATGTATGAAACATTTCTTCAATAGTCGCTGTATAGGGACTTTATCTTAGTTACTATAATGGAGTTACAAAAATAATAATATCAAAGATCTTAGAACTACTTTCTATATTATGTAAGACAATGGCAATACAATAAATAATTACTTGAATGGACAACAATCTAATATCTGTAATATTGTGCTTATTTTCCACTGGATAACATTCGTGGGTAATTCGACAAATCCCGACAATTTTTGGGCGAAACCGCCAAAACTCGCTTTTTTGACCGAAACTGGACGAAACTGAATCTTCAATCTGTCTTCTTCAGGCTTCCATCCTCCACTGCTGGAGATAGGCCTCTTCCATACCCTTCCATTTCTTTCGGTTGGTTGCTGCTTGCAGCTTATTTTTACCCCCCACAGCGCAGCGGCTATGTCGTCGGACAATATTTTTTGAGGTCTTCCGACGCTTCTCTTATTCTCCCAAGGTTTACATCTTAATGGGCCTGCCACACACTCGACGAGTGGCATGGGAAGAAGCGAGGAAAGGAGGCAGAGACGTAGTGTGGCAACACAACTCGTCATGCCGCACGTCATGCTCCTCGTCGTGCCCACCGCTTCCCATTTTGTCGGTTTTCGAGCGCGAGTCAAAGGACCGGCAATATGATCGCGAGTGGATGGCCACACAATCGCGCGGTCGCAGTACGCATCAAGCGCTCACACTAGACCCACGCGTCATTTTTGAATGATGTATATTTTTTGGGGCTATGTATAGCGTGTGAGCTCGCCAATATATGACAGTAAAAATTTTATTGTCTTTGAATTTCCTAGAGTTTTAACCATCGAAAAAAAAGAAGATTGCAAATCAAATCAACAGACAATGGAAATTTGATGTGTATTATTTTAATAGATTGTTTATAACAGAAAAACACATAGAGAAATATGCATTTTTATTTTTTGTAATAAAAACAGTCTAGTAAATTCGAATAAATAAAAATACGCTTTATATTAACAATATTAATTAAAATGCAAAAATAACATTGAATACTTGAAAAATAAATATTATTGAGTGTTACAAACATAATTTTTAAAACGGATAGCGATTAAAAGTTAAAACTATCTTTAGTTTAATTCTTATAGCGATAAATACATAAACATTATAAAACAGGAGTTATACAAATACAAAAATAATATTGTAACTAGGCGGCTACCTACAGGGTTAAATTTTGAAACTCCACGCAATTTCTTATCTCGGCTACGCTATGTAAAATGAAAAAAAAATATTTAAATTAATAATTTCATCACGTCATGAAGTCACCCCTGGGTAGCGCCTGCTAACGTCAATCAACAAAAACATCCTCGTTTTAATTACAATATTTCGGCTACGCCATGAATCTCTTTTTTTAAATAATTTCTCACGTCACAAAGCCGCCCCTGGGTAGCGCCTGCTAACGTCAATCAACAAAAACATCCTCGTTTTAATTACAATATTTCGGCTACGCCATGAATCTCTTTTTTTAAATAATTTCTCACGTCACAAAGTCGCCCCTGGGTAGCGCCTGCTAACGTCAATCAACAAAAACATCCTCGTTTTTATAACAGTATTTCGGCTACGCCATGAATTTCTTATAAAAAATGTCAAAATGTCAAAACGTCACAAAGCCACTCTCTGAGTGTCGCTACTGACATCATTTACAAAAACATAATTATTTGTGCTTTTTTCAGGTACGCAACATTTTTTTTAAATACACCTACCTAACCGATAAAATACTATTAGTAATTAAACCAAGGTGTGCTTTAAAGTTCCGTATGGCCAAATAATATTATTTATTATTAGAATATTATTGACATGTAGTTCAAGCATTGCTGCATTCACGTTGCTTTACTTCTGAGAGCTCAACTGCTATGTTTTTCTATGGTTATGTTTACTGTCATCTGTCATGTATTGGCGAGCTCACAGGCTATACTTATGCCATTTTTTGTATGACATTGAAATAATAAGCTTTACTAAAAATGCAAAGCGCGCATGCTGACACAGTTTCATCGTCCATTGTTGTAGCAAAGGCAAATGACAAGAGCGGAGCGACGCGATTAATTGCGCGAGTAGAGCCGTATGTGGGAGAGAGGGCAACATCGGGCGAGAGGGCGACAGCGCGAGGAGCATGAACATCAGCAGCGCAAGGAGCAGTGTGGCGGGGCTATAAAATTTTAGGGGCCCATCTTGTGGGGTCTTGTCTCGCAACATGTCCTGCCCATTGCTGCTTCAGTCCTGCCACGCGATCCATGATATCTGCTATTCTGGTTATGTTCCTTATATCTTCATTTCTTATCTCGGTTGGTCACTAATTATTTATGTCAATATTACCTATTTCTAGAATTCTCCGAACAAATTTTCGTTCCCACTATGGAATCATTTAATGAAATCAATCATTAAGATTGATGAATGTTTCTTCAACAATAAACAAAACACACTGGAGAAATAAAATACGATTAATAATAAATTAAACAGGTAATTTTTCATCATGAAAAATGTGTTAGACTATTTTTTTTTCTATATTTGGAATTTCGAAAGAACATTTCAAGATCATATACATTAACATATTACAACAGAGATGAATAACATTTTAGAGAAGGTAATATAGAAGTCTAGGCATCTACAGGGCTTCTGACCTGTCATTGGCTGGTTTGAGTAGCCACTTTACACACTGTGTAATATTCACCATTCTGACCATATTTGAACATCCATATTCCCTTAATTCTTTCATATATTGATGTTTGTGAAGTTAAAGAGCTAAAACTCATATCATTGAATTATTTCACCTACGTACTTACTAGGCAACGCCTGAAATTTTTTTTTTAAATTTCTGTAGTTCTTCATGGACCAGTTTGATTTATCAACAATACATTTTAACAAACTTTAACAACAATAAATAATATAAATAATATAAATAATATAAATAATAAATATCTATTTATATATATAATTCTTCTGTACGTGCGATGTCACTGAACTCCTCCAAAACGGATTAACTGGTTGTAATATGTTATTTATTTTGTAAAATGAATGTCCGTCAAGGTTTATAAATTAATTTCAAATAAAAAAATACATAAGGTATAAGTGAAAAAAAAAAGCGGTTAAAAATAATTATAGGCATTTACATAGCTTATGATCTGTCACCGGCTGGGTTAATCTATCATGCTAAGACCGTCATAAGGACATATTATTGACTTACAAAAAAAAAATCCTTACCGTCTGTTTATTTTCATTCATTTTACATTTTTGCGATTTTCCAAAAAAATCGTTAGTATGTTTTCAAAAGTATTAGGTATTAACATAAGTTGAGTCCGTTTTTTTCGAATTTTACAAAGTAAAACAAAATGGTAAAGGTTATAGGTACGTTGTTTGAAAGTAAATTCTCTGCTCTGTAGAGTAAGATATTGTGTTTGCTTTTACGTTACATATATTAGTATATTTTATAACAAGTCTTTAAAATTGAATTTCAAGTATACAAAAGTGAGCATTTCCGACACCCCCTTTGTTTGCGTTCAATCGAGGGAATAAAGCTGAAAAACCTGCTCGTAATATTTGCTCAGTGAAGATGCTATGATTTTTCATTTATTTATTTAATCCAATATAAAATACAAATACATAGTTAACAAAAATGTTTATACAATAGGTACGGTACATTCAATATATATTTATTTTGATTTATGGATGTAGCCACTCCACTGACCCACAGGCACGTTCCGGAGTGTCATTGTATTATTTATTTTATACTTCTTCCAAGTCGGTCCCTCAATGCTGAGGATTGTGATCTCCATGAACACTTCTAATTAGTCCGTTCCACTCCAGTCTGTCCTCAGCCCGACGTACTGACTCATCAAATTTTAGCCCCGTAGCCACCTTTATTTGGTCAGTCCAAATATATGGGATTCTACCCCGGCTTCTCCTAACTTCAACTCGGCCAGACATTATTGCCTTTTCTAGATTGTCTGGCTCACGTCTAGCAATATGTCCAAAGAAAGACAGTATCCTTCTCAAACACACCACTGATAGACGAGTTGTAATATGGAGCTCTTCCAGTATCGATGCATTCTGGCTGAAATTTAATGCTTATTTTATACATCATTTTGTAAAAATTCAAAAGAAAAAAAAAATTAAAACATACCTACAGCAATAAAACGAAAAAGGATTTCACAAAACTAAAATTATATTCTTAAATATGAAACATATTCCTCAGCTTCCTGTCTAGTCTTTTTAGCAATCCATTTATGGACTCTAGCTTTGAAAATATTGTTTTTCATTTTGTTTACCAATATGTCCTTACTTAAAAAGTTGTATAGCTCCTAAGCTATACAAATTACAGACAAAGGCATTATAATTTTCTGGCCCTTAGGCCAGAAAATAATAATGCCTTTGTCCGTAATTTGTTTTTTTCTTTGAGAGCAGAAGTATTGTCTTTTGTCTTTGCCTAGTGTCGTAAATTTGTTGTCCGTCATTATGTCTGTCAGGATTTTGATAAATATCTCTTAAAATTGTCTTTATGTATATTTGTCTTATGTCTTGTATTGGAAATTCTGTAAATTATTGACTAATTTGTTGTAAAATATTGAAGGAGAATATATTATTGACTAATTTGTTGTATTTTTTTTATTGTGTCCAACAGAACAACAGTTCTTTGGAAAAAAATGAACAAACGTACATTAACCGCGTTAGCCCCAAAACAATACATCATAAAAATGTTCTTTTTAAATAAAAAATATGGACGTACTTTACTTTTGTACTCAGTAACTTGTAGTTTGCATCCGCTGTGTGGAGCCCACGATACACAACAAACATTGAAAGGATTGAAAATGTTCAACGAAAATATTTTAAATTCCTAGATTATAAAAACAATAAAACGCTTTGCACTTACAGCCAATTAACTAAATAAAATGGATTTTTTACCCTTGAAAATACATGCACTATATTTGAATTATGATATTCATAGAAATTATTAAATAATAAAATAGACTTTTTTAACCTACTCTCCAAAATTGATTTTAATATCCCCTTTCGCATGACAAGAAATAAGTATGTATTCCATCTGCCAGTCTGTAGCACTAACTATGCACAACACTCATTCCTCTATCGTTTTTGCTTAAACTTTAATTTTTTTTTGTAATCTATTGATATATTTTACATGCCCCTTAATTTTTTGAAAAATAAAGTAAGACTCATTTTTCTGGCTGCGATACGCTCTCACTTGCTTTTTAATTATGCTCACGCTTACACACACCCGAACACTTACTCCCACACAAATAAACACAAACACATCTCTAAATATACTCTCATACAAATACACACAAACAAACCCTTTTGTTGTACCTATCATAACTTAATATGTATGATTTTTATTTAGAAACTTCGTTGGTCTGTCTTCAGACCTTATTTTTATTAATATCATAGATTTAGTTGTTTTACTGACTTTTCTTGGTGGAACTGCATTTCAATTATAATAATAAAAATACGTTAATAATTTTATTACACTTTTATTTATAATTTTTACCAGTGACCGGGTTTCGTCGTGACCGACATTGTCAGACTGGTCTAACAATGACGGTCACGACGAAACCTGGTCACTGGTAAAATTTTTAAATAAAAGTGGAATTAAACTACATAGTATTTTTATTAATATAATTATCATTATTATGTTTAAAAAAACAATGTAAAAATAACTTATATTGCACCCAAAGGCCATAAACTTGACAAACAGGAAATTATTGAAATCAATAGATTAAAAAATAAACCCGACATAGAATTACCTAATAAACAGCTAAAACACGTATATTCCCCATTACTATACCCATTGCAATAATTTTACCAATGACTTTTTACCCTTTTGTTTTTCAGAAATCTTAATTGACAGAAATCAAACTCACGAAGTATGGGACAATTTAAAATAATATATTTACTAATTATCTTTAGGACAAAAATAATTTAATGAAATTTACTCTCATATGATTTTAAATTCTCTATCCTAACCTCTGTTTTGCATAAACACATTAAATTTCTTAAAAATACAGTGTCGAAGATGTCGCGAAAGCGATGAAACCGGTCTATGGATATTCCAAATTTGTGGATTAAAGTATCACTCGTCTTTTATTTCTATAATAAATTTATTATGTGATTTAATCATTGTTGTACTGTTTGTTTTCTTAAGTAAATAAATACATTAGTTAATATGCTAATCAAGTGCAATGAATTCGAATTATTACATACATACGCATTTGGTTTTCTGAATTCCGTTCATTGAAATAACTTTTGAATTTGATAAAATAAATCACAACTGCGGACATTCAAATAAAAAACAACTTATCGTACAAACATTTGAAGTACTCTGAATACTTTTATATTTTATTCCGAAATGCATTCAGAACTATTCGATCTCCGTGATTGCATATCCTGCCGTGAATTTATAAAGTTATTTCACGATAGTTGATTTTGTTTAATTGAATCGTTCAGAGGGAGATTACAAAACTTTATTTGGCACGTTAATTCAAGGGTTGTTCTATGGCGGAGTGAAAGGTCAGTTGGCGTAAGATCGGCACACAAATTAAACAGTACGATTCTAAATAAATACAACAAATTAAGATTTGATCATTGTTCAAACAGTATTTTAGGTTCTTAAAAGTATTTTATCAAAACACTTTACATAATTACATAATATATATAAATACTCTGTTTTTTTTCTTTCATAAATGTCAATTTTTCCAAACAATTATCTAATTCCCTACCATCAAACATTAAACCTGCATTCATATGAATATTATAGTAACCATTCACAACTTTTTTTATTATGTTCTCTGATGATAACCTTAATTCCATTAACTAGATATTTTTTTCGAAATTTCATCCATTGAAACAATTTACATAAACTAGGATGGTTTTATTAGTAGTATAGTATTACCATGTCAAAAATATGATGAAAAATTTGTTGTCGAGTAAAACATTCAAAGGGATTTTTCTCAATATAGTAAATAATGCATTTAGAAGGTTTTATCAGTATGTATGGGGTTCGAACCATCAGTAGGGTCGCAGTGAGTCACATATTGCTGGAGGGCGTAATTCTATTAAATGTTGCAAATGCCCAGTTGAATTCCACCGGCAACACTACTGACTAGTCCAACTCGTTAGCGTCCACGTCGCGAACCCTGGGCAATGGGATCACACTCATGACGGTGATGGAAGGCGAGTTTCTGGCGCCTCCAAACCAGAACCGACCAGCTAAGGGAAGGTAACCCCGACAGAAAAATCCACCAGAGAAGGCGTCGGGAAATCACTCTGGTTATCTTTTCCCAGGAATCACGATGGCGAGTACATCCAACAAGCAGTTTTCCTGTCCTCGGAGTAGCGCAGGACCAAGATACTTTCGCTGGAGTGATCGTCAACGTCGGGGGGACCCGATAAGGCACCGGCCAGGAGTTCAGTATGCCGACAATATGTTAAATTTCAAAACCTTATTTTGAAAAAAAAAAAAAAATTGGTTCATATAGAAGTAACAATGAACTTAAGGCACCCTTGACGGCTTGTCTTATTTTTTGCCCCCTTTGATAAAGATACGAGTATATCAAATTTCATTTATTTCAAATCATGAATTGTTGTTTATCCGTCGGCATTTGGATTCCGATTGAATTATTCGGGTTCTCTATAAAATAAAAAGCTAAGCGGTATCGGGTTACTATGCCGTGCGTGAAACCACTCGAATAATCTGCAAATATTATATTATGTACACAGATATCTCGCGATCACTTCATCATATTTTGACAGGTAAAAATATGTATGCGGTTCAATAAAATTGATTAAGAATATCTTATAAAAGCATATACCCGCATTTTAGGGTAGTATTTTAATACAAATCATCATCGTTATCCCTATTTTTGCACCTAGTGGTGCATAGGGCATTGGTAAACCAAATGCAGCATAGTTCGATAATTTGTCACATAACTGTAGCAGGAAGCATTGAGATATAATATATAGAGATGACACTCCATACATATCCGAGCTAAAAGGTCATCACCGAAGAAAAAAGGATGACCAGCGAAGTGTCACACGTCATATCACGTCGACTTTGGCAAGCAAAACACGCAGTACAGTAAAAAGCACTCACTGTTTACATCGGTCTACTGTAAGTTCTATTAAGTATGTAGCCTCCTTCCGCATACGCGTCGCCTTTGTTTATCGTTTCACTGTACGTCCGTCTAACTGAGCAGGACAGAGACAGAAGATAGCTGGTAACATATTAATAAAACGTTTTTAAACATTAAAACAGCTATGTTAAACAAGTATTGATTAAGATAAACACATCAAATACCGGTGAATGGTTATACCATCGCTTTTCCCGATCAATTTGTGCAGTATCTTAGCGTACATATAGACATTTTAGTAATTGCGAGGAGAAAACAGTTCAAAAGTAGCCGGGGACTGCTCATAATAGACCAAAGTCCGTTCTATCAAACATATGCCAATTGTCCGCAGGTTGAGGAACCAAATTTCAAACGCTCATACTTACTTTAGTTATATACCTCAATGGAAGGAAGCTAGACTTTATATTCATTTTCAAAATACTTAATGCTGTAAGTGATGTCCCATCTCTGTTGTTATAAATTTATTTTCATGTTTCCAACTATGTCACGAGAAGTCAAAGTCTGCTGTTTATCAAATAATCTTCTAAGAAAAACTTTTGTTTTTATGTCCCAATGTCCAAAATGTATAAGGTAGCCAATTCATCATACAATTTGGAATTCTTTGGGATAGATCTTCTGACTTTTCGTAAATCTCTTCGCCACTAAATTGCATACCATTATTTTATTTCCGTTGTTTGTCTTTGCTGCATATTTTTATGTTCTTTTTGTTCAGTTTCTTGGGCATAAGTTTTTTCACATAACTGTTGTTATAGACTTAAGCCCCTATATATAATAAATAAATATTAATGCTTGACATAATGTTTTTTTTCTTCTTTTTAAACAAATACTCTTGTATAATGCCAGTACTCCTATATGGATGCGAATTTTGGCACCTTACCAAAGCTCAGAACGCCAAACTTCTGAGTTTTAAGGGTAAGTGCTTTAGGAGAATATTAGGCATAAGGTGATTCACTTTCATAACTGTGATTGAAGTCTGAAAACGGACGCAACAGCCTCCTATAACAAGAGTTTTGAAGATGCGGTGGTGGACCTGGCTTGGATACGTGCTACACATGCCTCAAGAGAACCTGAACCCAAGTTGCCTGTTCTGTAAACTTGTGGGCTAACGCCGTCCTGGAAGGCCGTCGATGACAACCTTTCGACTTTATTCGGCGGAACTAAGGGGCGCTGGATTGATGCGGGAGGAGGCAAGGGTGCTGGCTTGCAATAAAGTCTCCCGGAGGCAGCTGGTGATTTCCACATGCTCTTCTTAAAAAATGTGAAAAAGAAGAAGATATATAAAAAAGTCCAGAAATAAGCTTTGCTGGACAGTTTATAAATATTTTCATGAAATGGCACCTATTGAACCTCAGTATTAGGGATAACAGAGGTAAAATAAAATCTACTATTAGGTCAGCATTGATTTACGCAGAGGAAAACTTGCCGAACTCTGGCGCTGCCCGAAGAAGTAATGATTTTGCCGTTGCCAGCCCCTCAGCCTAGAACCAATTGCTTAACACACTTGCAAATCATCGACAGTCCCAGTCAGTCTTAAGAACCGCATGCGACTTGTGTAAATTGACGAGTGACGGTATTCTTGAACTACCCATGCGAATGAAGTCGATCAAAAACAGTCGAATTTGTCTCGAGGTTTGAACCCCACTCTACTCTAACTTGATTTCAATTTTCTAATCGTGAGCTATTTACCACTCGCTTAAAATGATCGCTTAAAATGATCGCTTAAAATTGTTCGATAGGTATTTCATTAAAATATTTGTAAAAATTACAGCAAACTTTGCGATTTTTAACAATCTTTTTCTTTTATCAGCCCATTTATCTCCACTGCTGGATATAGACCTCTTCCAATTTTTTCCATGTTCTTCTTTCTTGGGCACTCTGTTTCCATCCATGGCCCACGAGTTTGACGACGGCGTCAGTACATCTCCTCTGTGGTCTCCCTACTTTCCTTTTACTTCCGTAGGGTCTCAAGTTTAGTATTCTGGGGGTCCACCTATCGACTTCTTGTCTCGCCACATGACCCGCCCGCTGCCATTTTTGTCTTCCCACTCTTTCTGCGATATCGGTCACCTTTGTACGGCGTCTTATCTCCTCATTCCTTATTCGGTCTTTTAAGGGGACGCCCAACATTTGTCTTTCCATAGACCGCTGAGTGCACTTAATTTAGTGAACACTTCTAGCAGTGAGTGACATAGTTTTAAGTCCGTATGTTGCCACCGGCAGAACACAAGAGTTGCAGAATTTGGCCTTCAGATTATTTGGGATTTTCTCATTTCTGAAAACGTGTTTCAGCTTTCCAAACGCAGCCCAACTTAACCCGATTCGTCTAGGCAGTTCCACTATTTGATTATATTTTCCCAATTTGTTTTTGTGCCCAAGGTAAATGTGCTTGTCAACAGCACCGATAGTTTTTTAACTATAGCAAAACTAAAAGATGTGAGATGTAAGAATATTGGGTAAATTATAAAAGTCCTAATGTTTATCTTCATATGAAAAATACGTATTTGTTAGTGTTACCACTTTTCCATTCGCTTTGTAATTTTTCATGAATACTGATTTAAAAAAGCAATCGAGATAACCACTCGACTATTGTCGAGTAGGTGACAAAATGTCACGTCTTTCCAGCGTCAGATCCCAAGGCTGGTATTTCAAACGCTGTCATGGCCGTATTATCTCGTGTATTTACATACAAAATACACGAGAAAAACTGTTTTTTTGTGCCACGAGAGTGGTTTAGAATAGCCCCCCGATTAACTGAAATCTCACTTTTTTCGATTATCATACCCTCAATTTTAAAATCAGAAAGTTTAATATCTCTAGATGTTAAACTTAGTTTAGTTAGAATGTTACTTTAAGTACCTAAATAATTGTATCAGGCTGTCAAACTTAGCCTAAATAAAAAATAAAAATTAGAATAAAAATATGTATCGTGTTGTTTTGAATGTTGAAATTACTCCACCCGTGAGGTCACAAACTCTCGCCGCTGAGTTCTGCTGATTGGTGAGTTGGCTTCTCAGAAACCAGAAATCTATCACAATTTTCTCGTACATTTTTGATACACTGCCGTACAATTAATAGCTCTTATTTTTACCGCGTGTAAAAAAAACTTTTTTGTATTAAATTTTCCGCAACACTAAACGTTCTTATTGAAAAGCGCTCTCGAGGTGATTTTTCACAAAAATGGCGTCATGTAAATGAGTCAAATATTATTAATAATAACAAATTATTATGATTTTTAACTATGCACTTGTACTTCTTTACAGTTTCATATCTATTTAAAAAATATCACAAAATATTGTTCAAAATATACGTTTCATGTAAAGCTTGCCAAAGAATCAGACAAAAGTATAATATATCATATACTACATACTATGTTCTGTAAGTCTGCGTCACTGTCAGTTTCACACAATCTCTTCAACCTACAATCATTTTTACACAGGCCCTTGTGTGCTGGTCAGGCACCCTTTCACCGTATTGTACACCCGTTACAACCCTTGAAATAAAGTCAAAAGGGCGCAAATAATATTTGCACTAACTTGTACAAATAACGTTGAGCGGTTTATGGATTTTGATATTAATTTGAACTCTCATAGACCTTTTTCAAATATTTTAGAAATAAACAGCTATGAAACATTTTAAATCAATTTGAATAAACATTTTCTTGATCAAATAGATTTAAAAAAGATGTTATGCTAATTAAATCAAGCATAAATATACTACAACAGAGACGGAGAACATATTAAATAAAAGAATGTGGAGATCTAGGCTTACAACCAGTTATTGGCTGGTTCACGTCGCCAATTTATGCACTGTGTAACATTCACCTTTCTACCTGTGTTAAAACATCCATATTTCTCCAATTCTTCCACCTGTTGATTTTTGTGTTTTGTTGATGCTCTTCTTGATGCAATCGCCATGGAAATCTTCCCCTTCAGGGAGGGTCACCTTTTTTTTTTCCTTCAATCCGTCAGCGCTTAAAATCTTGTTAGGTTAACACCGATCACTGGACTACGCAGTTTTTATCAGGTCATGGTAAATTTAATAAAAAAATATATTTTTATAAATATTGTTGACTCTCCTTCGTGCTGCTGCGGATATCCTAACCAATCTTCTGAACACATCCTGTGGTCTTATCCCTTTCCTCCTCTCTATGATTTCCGAATGGAGCTTCTCGCTACTATCTGTGGCCCTGTTAAAGGTCCTGTTGGATGTAAAGATCTGGTGGCTTCCGAAAAGTATTTTAAGGCTTTTAAAAAGTTTTGTAGTCATTTCGGCGAATTGATCATGTCCAACCAATCTAATCCCAGTCAGTGAAAAATTCACTTCCCTCTTTTCTAAATCCAATGAAGTACATATTATGTACTTCTAGATTACTTTCTTTCAGCACAAAGATGCTAAAGCTACCAGATTACAGAGAGCTCTTTCAGGCAGCTTTTCTCGATTGACAACGAGAAAAATTTCCGTGTACACCGCCAAGGAGGCTTATGTCCTCAGATGCGGTGTGCGGTATGTGCTGGGCTAGCTGTTGATTTTTGAGTGGGTGCGCTGCCGGTCACCGGCCTTGACGGTCACCCGGGGGCGTTCTGGTGCTCCAGAGAGAACGTACTAACATTTCCTATCACTGTCGACATGAAGGGGTTTGAACTGGGTGATGGATTTATTTATACTTTCCCTTGTCCCTACCTTGTAGACGATGAGGGGGGTTATAGAGCGACAGTTAAAGGGACATTAAAAGTTTGTAAATATAAATATTTGTTCACGGTTTTCTGAATTTGGTTAGTAGAGGAAGAAATATAATCAATTCGTATTGAAAAAACAAAAGAAAATGCTTGCTTGTACGAGTGAATCCGAAGAAAGATATTTAGTCTTTAAAACCGATTCGGGTATGTGGTAGATGCTTCCTACGTCGATTTTTGTGAAGTTAGGGATTGGTATTTTACACTTAGAAGACTATAATAATTCTTACCCATTAGTACCAAATGCTCACTCACTCTTACATGCTATTCCATTATTATTCCAGATTACGCTGATTTTCCCACATATGGTTTGAGATGTAAACTACTTGAAAAACGACTTTAGAATACATGCATTAAGTACATATTTGGTCTGACAACACATCTGATTATCGTATGTAACTAAACAGAGAAATATCACATACTACGAATACCGATAATAGAATATAAAATGGATTAAGAATAAATAAATACATTTTTAAATCAATATGGATATTGTGGAGAAATGTTTTCGAAAAGAAATACGCGACGTGTTTGGCCTTGGTTGTTGTGACATCAAGATTTGTGATAATATTCAATGGCCAGGAACAAATAAACATGAACCGTGACGTATTAGGGGCGTGGCCAATAAAATGACAGTTTTTGTGGAAATTCAAAATTACGAGTTTAAAAATATTTTTATGCTACTAATAATTATCAAATTTTTTTTTTTTACTGAACAGTATTTATATCCCTTTGTTACTTTAGAAATGTAAAAAAACCTAATTTTTACTTGAAAATTTATTTATTAACCCTTACGGATTGTTACTTTCATTTTACAAAAATAATACTTAATTTTTTATTCATACTCGGTTGTTGATAATAATATTTTTTACATCTTTTGAAAAGTTTGTCTGAGTCTTTTGTTTAGTTTTATCTGGTAGTTGATTGAATAATTTCAGTCCCTGCTTCATTAGTCTCGACTGTCCTTGTCTCGTTTTAGAAAGTTGAGTATGATATTTTTCTGATATTCTCGTATTGTGTCCATGTTTATTACAATTTTTTCAAGTTTTAGTGCTTCGTCTACAATTACATCAGTTTTTTTCCCTAGTGCCTCAAAAAAAGACATCGGGCGGCGGCGGAGAGGCTATCGTACACTCTGTCTTCTGCTCACTGTAATTCATAGCCTCCACTATACCTCATAGTCGCCGGGTAGTTTTCCCTAGAAATAATTTTTAAAGAATTTTATTAACTAGTGTGTTAGATAGAACTGAGAGTTGCTAATAAGCTAATCTGTTTGCGACCTTGAATTCTTCGATGAAGTTTTTTTTTAAATGCGAAATATGCTTGAAATTTCGTTTTTTTAAGCATATCACGATTTTGGCTGATACCAGACTACAAAAATAAATAGCAGTAATTAAGCAACAATTTATTCTTACTCAAATTTTTGCTAAAACTAATAATTTGCAGTATAAGCAGTTCTATACAAATATTTTTTTTATTAATTTATTTATAAAAATACATATTATATATTACAAAAATAATAATAACGTAGGTATCCCTAAATCTGTTTATTTATTTATTTATTAACGGACATTGTAAATGTTTAAAATTTATAGGGTTTAAATATTACAATTAAAGAATAGTAAAAAAAAACATTTAAAGAAAACTTAATTTATTTAGTGCTCGTTTAAATTGTTGTAAACTTAAACCAAAAAAGTCCAAATCTTGTCTCTAGTTAACAATACGACAAAGACGGGTCATTGGAGAATTAAGGCCATAGTTTGTTATATGCTGATCTATAAACAGTACTTCATTGTTTCTATTTATTTATTTGACACTTTATATACATATACAATATATATATACATATAAGGGCGGGCATATTGCCTAAAGCCAATTTCTTCCTACCTACCCAAACCGTTCAGTTTGAGAAAATTATAAATACATGGACATATTGAATCTTACAATTTTATACAAAAATTAAAAGCAAAGATTAACAAAAATAGGTATATATATTTAAAATAAAATAACACTATACTATGAAGAGAGGAGAGGGGATGGGAAGGAATGAAGAAGGATAAAGGAACAATTTAAATATTTAGATAGTGACATTTCAATCTTGACTTAAATGTAAATAAAGAAGGTTTCTCAACCTACGAGTCGAAATATTGAATTTTACTTGTGCCAGTAATGATGGAACATAGATTATACTATTTAGTATGCCGAACATATATATGGAATCAATATTAGTTATACGTTTTTGTAGACTAAAAATATTTAACATTGACTATATCAGCATAAGAATAATTACCACTCTCTAGTCCAAGCATGACGCCAAGAACCCTTTGTTGAGTAGGGATACAACAAAATGGAAAGTGAAAGCATGCACATCATTAAACAATAGCAAAAATAAGAATTAAAAAATGCGCGTGGGCCAAAATACATCAGGTGGCACTTCTTACCCGCGGCACTTTTCTCCCTACTTTACTCTACCTCCAGAATTCTTCTTGATTTAAGAACGGAGAAATTTTAATGAAATATTTTATGTCCTCTATTACTTTGGATGCAGTTTTAATATTTGCTTTAAGAAGCTTATTTCAGTTACCGTGGATTTCCCTCAGCGGATTTTCATGTAAATAGAATTCAACGCACAAACTCCTAGAAAATACAACATTTTATGATACAGAAAATGGTTGGATTTAGAGATGGGGTTGCAGATAACAAGCTGGTTTAACTGGTTTGAAGCGAGTTTCTCATCTATAAAATAGTACAAAAAAAACTCAAAGATAGACGTTAAAAAAACAGATTTTGATAGGGCAATATTGAAGTTTATGCATTTACTTAATTTATTCAAATTCGTTGCGTCACGAACGTAGAGCGATGACGCATGTGATTTTCTTCAACTTTACATGCGAGTGGTTTGGAGTTTTATTTATTTATTTATTAACGGAAATTGTCCATGTATACAATTTAAAGGGTTTAAATATTACAATAAAGAATAGTTTAAAACATTAAAAAAAGAAAATAAAGCATTGACAAACATAAGGGACATCGAGACAAGATCTGGACTATTTATTTAGTGCTCGTTTAAATCGTTGTAAACATAAACCAAAAAAGTCCAGATCTTGTCTTGAGTTACAAATACGACAAAGACGGGTCGGGTCATTGGAGAATTAAGGCCATAGTTTGTTCTATGCTGATCGATGGACAGTACTTCATTGTTTTTTAATCTACGAGTCGGAATATTGAATTTTACTTGTCCTAGTAATGTTGGAACATCGATTATACCATTTAGTATGCCGAACACATATATTTTATTTTATTTTATTTGGGAAATCAACAGTTCTACATACATATTTTGAGTAAACAAACAGATATAGTGTATAAACTCAGAACTAATAACAGATTTCCACATAGTATACAAAGTTAGTAAAGAAAATATATTACATGTCAAATAAATACATATAATTTATACATATAAAAATGTTATTTTCATGTACTCAATAATCAAAAAATTTTTAAATATTTATTTTAAGAACATTAAGTTACTGTAAATTGGGCAGGATAAGGACAAGAATGCTTGAAGAGAGGTTAAGGAGAGGAGGGGAGATGTACATGTTTATTATTATAATGTCTACTAAGTTACATAGTACTGTTCATCGATCAGCATAGAACAAACTATGGCCTAAATTCTCCAATGACCCGCCTTTGTCGTATTGTTAACTCAAGACAGGATCTGGACTTTTTTGGTTTAAGTTTACAACGATTTGAACGAGCACTAAATAAATAGTCCAGATCTTGTCTCGATGTCCCTTATGTTTGTCAATGGTTCTTTCTTTTTTCTTTAAATGTTTTAAACTATTATTTTATTGTAATATTTAAACCTTGTAAATTGTATACATGGACAATGTCCGTTAATAAATAAATAAATAAATAAATAAATAAATAATGCATTTTTAGTGTAAATTTTAAATCTGACAGAGTGATGTTTGTGTAATCTATATTTTTAAATTTTGTATTGCACATTGAAAAAGTCCTACGAAAAAAGGCATTTTTAACATACGATGTTTTACTTATTGGTACATGAAACAGGTGGTACCGTCTACAAATCCTGGCTGGCACATGTATTGTTATTAAACCAAGAAGCTCTGTACAGTCAACCATTCCTGTCATAATTTTGTAAAGCAGTAGTTGGTCCGCACACACTCTGCGGTATTGTAGAGAAATGATTCCATGGAAGGTGGAGGCAGTGAGAGTAGATACATAAGAAATACCGGTTTTGTATTTAAGGTACTTTATAAATTTATTTTAAATATTTTCTATTCTACTTATATATATGGCATACTGGGGATTTCATATCTGAGAGGCGTTTTCCAAATGGCTTCTGACAAATGTATAATATAATGAAATTAAGGCCTTTGGATTATCAAAGTGTTTACTCATTCGAATTATGAAACCTAACATGCTCAATGCTTTGGAGGTAATTTTATTGATATGCGATTCAAAAAGTAGTTTTGAGTCTAAAACAATCCCAAGATCTTTAATTTCGTGCTTTCTCATTAGTACATTATTGTTTAGTTTGTAATCAAAATTAAGAATTTTTCTTTTCCTTGTGAATGTAATAGAGACACATTGATTTATATTCAAAAACAGTTTATTTTTAATACAATAGTCAGTAAGACGATTAAGATCGTCTTGAATCATGAGGCAATCTTCTCGAGATTTAACTTTAGCAGGAGTCAATATTAGTTTTTTGACTCTTTGTCACAACTCTTTAAGTTCAAAAGAATATTCCTTGATACTTTACTTTTAGAATTTGAGGTTTTCAGAATTTCCTGTCTTAACTATTAATTAAATGTTCAATAAATGTAAACTTGCATTTACACACAAAACCATACACACGCAGAAGTATGCAGACCACTCACTTCACACTTCAGTCAGTTCATTATTACTAGAACTCCCAAATAAACAAACCAGCCGCGTGATACCCGACGGAAAATGGACTATTTTACACTTATCATCTTAATCCAAACGGCACGGTAAAATTACAGCGGATTGACATTTATTAGATTCGTTAGAATCACGTTAGAACCTATTTAAATTTGATGATATTTATTTTTTTTATTTTTTTTATACAACTTCATAATTAATGACTTTGATAAAAATATCAATAAAAACGCATCGGTTAATATATTATTTAAAAAATATATAATTAAAAGCATTCTTATAAATTACCCAAACATTTAAATTTTGGTGGCAATTTTTAACAAGGTGTATATAACTCATATTATTTATTGTTTCAGTATTTACTTAGTGGAAAAACATTTAAAATTAATTTAAAATAAAACACTTTGTAAATTTACCACACAAGAGTTTAATATTACCGAGTATTACCCATTCTCAGGTGTAAATATAAACTAAGTTTATGTATGGGTAATCTGATTACCCGAAACTAGTCGTGTTTTAATGCATTAAACTCTTGTGTGGTAAATTTACAAAGTGCTTATTTTAAATAAATTGTATATAACTCACTTGTAGAAAATGGAAAACAAGTTGGGGCAGAACGGGGTTTGGTTCTCGGACCTCTGATCCGTGAGTCTGCAACATTAGCCACGAGACCACAACCTGATTCAAAAAATTTAGTAAAACGTAACAAAAGAGATTTTAATGAAAATTTTATCTAAATTATTATTTAAATTTAGCGAGTACTCTCAGGTAAAACTCCTGCAAAAGAAGATCGACTGGAGATTAGTCGGTCTTATGGTGTACTGGTTATTGCGTTTGCCAGGCATAAAATAAATAGAATCCACAGGATTGTATTTTATCACGCTGCCGTCGCGCCGTATAGATTTTTGCTGTTGTGTGAAATGGGACAATCATGCGATATAACGCAGTGGGCTCGTGGTTTGCACGTGCATAGCGGTCCAATCTCCGTGAATGTATGGTAGAGCCTACACAAACAAATCCCTCATTGTTCCCGAACTAATGATCGCAACGGCCCAGCGCTACCACTACTGTATTTTCACTTCAATTCAATACAATTAATTTATTAAACAGTAATACATACATTACAAACTAAAATTTAAGACGTACATACGAGTATTATAAAAAGACAAAATATACGTAAAAAGACTCTCGTCAAAATAGTAGGAGAATCCTGCTTCGGAAAACCCCTTCGGATACATGAAACAGATCAATATCTAGAGCGATGGTAGCCCTTCTAACAGGCAGGGTGGTCCTGTATATCAGAATATGAAATAATCTATGCTGACGCTGTTTTAGGTAATTATCAGGAACATACTCGTACAAACCAATGCTCATCATAATCTCAGAATTATCGATCAAACCGCGCAACAATCGATAACAATGTGTAGTGAAATACACATTCCTTCTAGTCTTACTGTTGTAGCCAAGTATACTGTTATGTTTTTTATGAATACTTTTGTTAATTATAATTAGGTTAATTGGATTAATTACGTTTTATTTTATTGTTATTATTATGTTAACTTTGTTAAATAGCTAATCTTAGATATGTTTCTCATTTTGTAAAATGTTTTCCTCGGCACGGGACACCCCAGTGAGGGAACATTATTCTGTATAAAAAAAGAATACAATCAATGTAAAAGTATAAATAAATAAAAAATACCCCGGAGAATCTCCATCGAGTAGAGCCAAGAATAATACCCGCACTTTCTCATGTAGAAAGAGTACTTCAGTTCATGTAGCTCCCAAATCATCGAGCCACTCTCGAGTCTACTTCGCACCGAAGAGTTGAAAAGAGTTCTCAGTACGCGGGTATTTTTGAAAACCCTGGCAGTACGCAGAACAAATCCTAACATCTTCAATGCATTACCACTGACTGTCTGAAATGAAATGTCTGATGTGTTCATGAAATGTCAGATCCGACGCTCAGATCCTTAATTTAAAAATAACCGCTATTTTGTAAACACAGCTCGTATATTTGTTTTTTTTTTCAAATGTTCGAATTTCAGAATATTATGTCTTTTGCTTGTGGTAACACGATTTTACATCACCGCGCGTAATGGATTTTTTTTACCACAGCCTTTTAAGAGTGAAAAACTCGAAACAATATTAAAAAAGAGCACCTTTATGTTTTTAACGGTTATTTTATGTATTTTGCATCATATTATTTTCTGCAGTGAGGTTTAAATGAGCGGGAAGCTGCAAGGAGGAAATTGCAAGCGAAAAGCCAGAGCTGGTTTCCTAATGCAATTAGCGCGAAAGTCAACACTTTTCCGTCGGCCATTTGCTGAAAACTGTGTGAAGTGGACTTATTTAGTTTATGCACTTTTTAAACTACACAAAGCGTTGTTTGTTTAAAAATTGCACATTTAAAACAACCCGTTATGAGTTCAGTAAACAACACTTAAATAAAATACATGTGTGTGTTTGTCCGCTTCTTTGTTTGGCAAAAGAACTCTTCCTAAACTTTATGCCGCAGATATAGGCACGTGAAATTATTTGAACACATCATTACATTTTTATTTTTTATTTATTAATAAATTTCATAAATATTACACGATTTTTAAATTGTATACATATCTACTTTTGCACATCTAGAAAATGTTACCACTGTAACTCTCCAAAAAAAGAGTCTAACTCTTGTGCTTGAAGAGTGACTTACACTGTTATAGTTGTTTATTCATTCGAGTTTATATAATTTTGAATTATTATTATTATTTTTAATAACTTATATAGCGCCATAATAATAACTTACATAGTGATTCTATAGATTAATAAACTTATTTGAAGCTTTTAAATTCGTAATTTAATTAAAACAATTTATTTTGTTACCACATGCTACGGATTTATTCAAATGATTTAGAGAACAAGTGGGTTTTAAGTTTTTTCCGAAACGTCACTTCACTTTCACAGCCTCGCACCTCTGTTGGGAGAGCATTCCATGTTATAAGACCTGCGACCGCAAATGCGCGTTTACTAAATTTAGTGTAGTTATATACGAGTATATGATAAAAAAACAAAAACATATTTTTATTTAATTATTTATACCTTTTCATTGTTTGTATTCTTTTTTTATACAGAATAATGTTCTCTCACTGGGGTGTCCCGTGCCAAGGGAAACATTAAAAAAAAAAGTGAACTTTTTTTCGGTAAGTCGTAGCGACGTGAAATTAAGAATAATCAGGAATACCGTTTAAAAATCGAATTTTATTGATTTTCTTTGTAGAATCAAACTTTTTGTTATAAAATTTAAAAATTTCATCGTTAAAAGTAAATATTTTGGGACGAAATCACAGTATTTCACATTTTGTAAAATGTTTCCCTCGTGACGGGACACCCCAGTGAGCATTATTCTGTATAAAAAAATAATACAAACAATGTAAAAGTATAAATAAATAAATATCATCAGTCGACGTGGAATCTATATTAGCATTTGTGATAAATACCTTCCAACCCCGATTTAAATTAGAATGTCTGGCTTCAGGGTGTTGTAAAGTAAAGCAAAATAAACTTTAAATCAAAAGTGTACTAAATAGCAAAACTCTTAGTTTGTGGCTATTGTAAAAACTTGAATTTTATTATTGAAAGATTTAAAATGTCCATGTATTTATAATTTTCTCAAACTGAACGATTTGGGTAGGTAGGAAGAAGTTGCCTTAAGGGAATATGCCCTCCCTTATATGTATATATATATTGTATATGTATATAAAGTGTCAAATAAATAAATAAATATGTATCTTTTGATATATATTTATGGTTTTTTATAAGAAAATTTTGACCAATCTCTTATTTTGACCAGTCTGTATTTGGTTGGCTGGAAAATGTTGCTTTCAGCAATAAATCCGCCAACATACTTATTCTTTGTACTACTTTTAAATAACGCCTTTCGTTGTTTTATGGTCAAGACGACAAATGTATTTTAATTTGTGTGGAATTCTCTGTAAGTTGCAAATCAACACGTGGCTTATTCTCAGAAAGGATTCAACGGAATCCTCTTAATTGCATAGCGGGATAAAGTAAGACTAGATTTGTGCTGTTTTGCGATAGTCGAATTACTTCAGATAAGCCTGTTGCCATAAGTTGAAGGCGTCTTTTAATCCATTTAAAAGTTCATTTTGAATAAGCCTAATCCACAGGGTTGGAATTAATCAAATGGGAAATTCTAAATAATGTCGTTAGTCAGTTTTCAGGATTTCTGACAGGAAAGGGAAGAGGGTAGGGGAAAGGATGTGTGTTTAGTGCGGGGAATATAAATGAGATAGATGATCAGTCAGCTGGATAAAGTGAAGAGAAGTTGAGTTTACTTTCCCGAGGGAATACGTTATTACTATTATTATTATTCTGGATAACCTCAAAAGCGCCGTTTTTTTTTTAATCACCTCAAGGGCGCTGTACAATAAACATCTCAACACGTTTTACAGCTACAGGCGGTTGGGATTCAGTTCCTTGTTTCTTTCGGTACGACATTCGCTCAGAGAATTTTTTTCTTTTGTACCCACAAAAGTGTTCGATATCCCGGATGAACATATTTAGTTCTCTAAAACGAAAGCCATTTTCAGGAGAAGTGTACACTTTCAAAAAAAAATTCTCAGAAAAAAATCAAACTTGTACAAGCTTGATTTTTTTCTAAGAGAAGAGAGACCGTTGCAGGAGACTGCTGCTAGACATGGCATAGATTTATGTTTATTTATTTATTCATATTTTTTGCTTACAAACAATCGTTAATAATAAAAATAATGTTGCCTCACTGGGTTTCCCGTGCCGAGGACAATTAACATATAATTTTTAAAAAATTACATTTGCGAATGAACAAAGAAGATTAACTTAAAAAAACGAAGATAATTAACAAATATTCAGACAGTTTTAAAAACAAGGTATTTATTTACATCTATATTATTTATATTATAAAACACACACTGAAAATAACAAAAACCTAACCTAAGCTGTACACTTGGAGAGCAGTTAGTTCAATATTGGCATGGGCGAATGAGACAATCCATTTTACTTCTACCTAACTCCACTATCCATTTTTTATAGCCCTTTTAAACATTTTCTCATTACTAATTGTTTTTATAGATAGTGGAGGTAGGTTATAGATTTTAATCGAATAATACTCAAAATCCCTTTGTCCGAAAGTGGTATTAGTTTGTATTTGTTTAAGTTGTCTATGTGTTGAGGATCTAGTGATTATATTATTTGTATGTGATGTATTGTAGGGGTTATGTCTCTCAATATATAGTATAGTACTATTAGGCGTGTTATTAAAATTTATGTTCATGTAATAATTTTTATTTATTTATTTATCTATACGCCCAATGGGTATTTTTAAGGACATTTTCATACATAGAAAATTATTATAAAGGAAAGTAGAAAGACACAATGGTATATAGTAGACTTGGTTCCTACCAAGAAGGGAACAGAGGTGTTTGTAATTGAATTCGATTCAGTGATCCTTTTAAAGAAGGCAATTTGTTAGCAAAGAAATCAAGACTGTTGTATTTGTTGGCAGACCTAAGTATTCTGGGCATAGGGGAATGAAAACCATAGTAAGTTCTATGGTTATCGGAATGAAATAGTAAGTTTTGTCTGAGGTTTCTAGTTGGGATATTTAATTTGATTGAGCTCAATAGTTCAGGCCCATCAAAGAGTGAGTTGAGAATTTAAAAAAGAACTAGAAGGTCGTACTCTTTAATAATATGCATATTTCCACTTTCTATTATGTTGTATCCCAATTCAACACAGGGCTCTTGGCCTTATAGAGTTAGGGATGCGTAATTATTTTTTGTAATATGTCTATTTATATGAATAAATAATACAAACAATTTTAATAAAATACAGAAGCAAGATTACAACACGTCTTGCAGCTACAGAGCGCACAGACGCTGTACCGTCTAGAGTCTAGACGGTATAAAATCTAGCCCCCATTTACATTTTACAAACAATGTGACTGACGTGTTTACCAAAATTAAAGATAAATTCTAGATTACAACATGTCCTGCACTGTTTGAAATCTAGACCCTATTTTTTTTAATTTGAAGCTTATGTTAGAAGAGTGTCAGTGTGAAGTTTATGTTAATTAATTAGTTAATTTACATTTCAAAGTAAATATTACCAAACGTTACAAAGCGAAGGATGGATGAAATTCTAGAAACTAAAATGATTTAAATATACTTCTTCTTCTTCATTTCCTTTACGCACCTAATGGTGAATAGGGCACTGCATTAGTATACCAATCGCAGCGTATGTTGATCATTTTTCTTACTTATTTATTTATTTTATTTTTGCACCACAACAGGCCAGGAGGCCCAATTACAGTTGTGAATTACATCACTGAACACCCAGGCTTGAGAAAAATCACATTTAATTTTTACGTTCTCACCGGGAATCGAACCCGGAACCTTCCGTGTGTGAGTCAAGCGTCTTAACCACGTCTTAACTTACATGAAGGTAATATGATTAGCCCTGCGTTTCAGGAGCCAGTCCAGAGATTATAAAATATTCAAACGTAAAGAACATAAATAAATGATTTAATATTAAATACATCGACCAACGTAATTAGTTTGGCAATTGTAAATATAAATACATCGGCGCAAAAAGTAAACAGTAAATGAAACTAAACAGAAAGAGCATTCCTTAACATAATTTATCGTTGGAAAGATAACTAAAAATAAGAAAAAAGCTATGATCAATAAGAGTGACTATTGTTAGTGGTCCAGAGTCCGGTATCCTCTGCTCATTTGCCAACATCTGGCTAGCAGCTTAGACTGGTGTTTTAGGTTTATCACCCCTTTCGCCCTTAGTGCGCTGGTTGATTCCCGGTAAATGTAGATACACAAACGTTGTGTGGGTAGGTACTGTCGACATCGCGTCCTTTTTTGATATTTAAATGTCTGATTCTAATTGTTTTATATATTTCATTTTATTTTATTTTATTTCATTTTATTTCATTTTATTTCATTTTATTTCATTTTATTTCATTTTATTTCATTTTATTTTATTTAATTTTGTTTTATTTTATTTTGTTTTATTTTATTTTATTTTATTTTATTTTATTTTATTTTATTTTATTTTATTTTATTTTATTTTATTTTATTTTATTTTATTTTATTGTATTTTATTGTATTTTATTTTATTTTATTTTATTTTATTTTATTTTATTTTATTTTATTTTATTTTATTTTATTTTATTTTATTTTATTTTATTTTATTTTATTTTATTTTATTTTATTTTATTTTATTTTATTTTATTTTATTTTATTTTATTTTATTTTATTTTATTTTATTTTATTTTATTTTATTTTATTTTGTTTTATTTTATTTTATTTTATTTGGGAAATCAACAGTTCTACATACATATTTATAGTAAACAAACATATATATTGTATAAACTAGAAACTAATAACAGATTTCCACAAAGTTCCATATTTTAAGTTTATTTTTTATTTTCTGTAATAGCCAAACCTCCTCTAGGTGAAAACAACGTCACGAGCGACCCTTTATGGAGCTGTCGAGAGGACGCAGAGCCGCGAAGAGTGGAGACGCTTTGTCAACGGAATGGCTGGAGACAGTATGAATATATATATATTTGATATTTTGCGTATATTCTATTACAGTATTATTATATGTATTTAAATATTTTAAAACTCAGTTAAATGCGAAGTAAAAACAGAATACATTGTAAGAAACATATTTAAAGTCATAGTTAAAAAAATGTATGTGTATAGCAAAAAGGATATTTAAAAAAACATAGCAAAATACTGAGTAGAAAGAGAAAAAAAACATAGTAAAAAATAAAGTTAATTAAAAGATTAAATATAAAAGTAAAGTAATGAAAAATTAGATTAACGGTGGATTTTTCTAATTGGCTGTAGTATTGTTGATATTCTACTTCATTCAATATCACTCATTTTATAAACGAGTGATATTTTAGTAATTTTGCGTGATGGGAAAAATTGTATTTTTAAATAAAACTTTTAGTAGCGCTGTTATAACATTACATGTGTATTATTCGAGATGAGATTGTTAAATTTGAGTACTTGCTTGTCACAAATAAACATATTCTAACAGGAGCACATTTATAAAATCTGTTTCAGAGTTTCCATATATTATGGTTAGAATAAAGTATCCAATATAATAAGGTGTCGAAACGATGCCCCAAATTCATAGTCTCTTTTTTAACATTACATTACTCATTTTGTGCATGCAAAATATTAACAAAAAAATATTATTATCATCGTCAAATCCTTATCCGCACCTGATGGTAAGGTATTGCATTTTTTTTAGATGGGAGTTTTATTAATAATAATATTTGGCTGATTTATATAGCGCCAATTTAGTAAAAAATCATCTTTATAATTGTTTACATAAACTTACATTCTAACTAAACTAAAGTGACGTATTATATTTTTTGATTTAAAATTAAGGGTATTATGATCTAAAGAAGTGAGATTTTAGTTGGGATCTAAACTAACTATGACTGTCTATGATTGGTAAGTTTGAAGGCAATTGCTTCCAGGCAGAGGGGCCAGCAACGGCAAAAGCACGATCTCCAAATCTAGTGTTTGGAGAGCGTCGGATTTCGACAAGTTTTCCTCTTCCTGAATCAAATGATGACTTAAGAGCAGATTTTCTTTGACATGTATTTTCCCTAATACAAAGGTCCGATAGGTATTTTGGAGGCATTTAATGAAGGGATTTAAATCCTGTCCAGCGAAGCTTGTATTTTATTCTCTTTGGGGTTTTTAACCAGTGCAAATCTCGAAGATATTGTGAGATGTGAGAATATTTTTTTACTCCCGTAATAAGCTTTGCTGCTGCATTGAAAACAGATTGAAGTTTATTAGTTTGATATTTTAAGAGATTTGCGTATATTCTATTACAGTAATCTGCATTTACAAGTGCTTTAGTTGCGTCTATAGGAATTTTTCTCCGCGCGGATTTGATCTGTCGGAGATGGAAGAAACGAGCACTTACCATTTTATTGACCAGAAACTGAAGAGAAAGATTTGAATCTAAATGATCACCCAGTAGTTTAAAATTTATACTAGGGGTAAGATCACAACCCGGGATTGAAATTGGAGATCGGTCTAAAAGGTGTTGTCGCTTTTTTGCCGCTGTCAATAGAAGCTCAGTTTTAGATGGATTGAGTTTGAGTCTGTTTAAAAACATCCGGTTATTGACGGTTTAGATGTATAGAGACACGCGATTTTTCAAATTGTTTATATCTTGAGGAGAGCAGTAAAATAGATTTGTTGATCATTATTTGATCAGCATAACAGTGAGAAAGTAACCCGAATGAGTGAATAATTTTGGACACATCGTTAATGAATAGTGTGAGGATCAATGGACCAAGCACGGAAGTTTGGTCCTATGCTCTTCTATTATTGTAATAACAAAAAGAATAAACCATCACGCCGTTTCCCCGTAGGGGTAGGCAGAGAAAAACGCTATATCACTCTGTCTTTGGATACCGACCTTGCTTCCTCTACATTAATATATTTATTCATTTAAATAATTTATGAACATATACAGTTTACATACATATGCATAACGGTGGCCACATTGCCTTAAGGCAAATTCTTCCTACCTACCCAAACCTTTCAATTTGAGAAAATCAGTGATATATTGAATTGATTAATTTTAGAGTACCTGCTGTCAACACCAGGAGTACTTTATTGTTTCATTTCTCCAGTACTTCTTCCAACCAACAAAACAATTCATTGATACCGAGACTGCATAGGTTAGGTAACACTTATGGAACGGCTGCAGACATTCTGTCCAATTCTTTATTATCTTATATTCAGTTTATTTGTAGCTGCTTGTCAAACTATTGTTGCCAATTCAATTCCATAAATTAAAAAAATACTTATAATATTAGAAATCAAACACTGATTTGAGTCTACTGAACACTTTATTTAATTTTTACAAATATAAAAAATATAAAACCAAAATTTCGTGACAATTGTTTCGCCTTGTTAGGACATTTTCAAACGAATAAATGCCCTAACAAGGCGAAACAATTGTCACGAAATTTTTGTTTTTATATTTTTATATTTGTAAAAATAAAATAAAGTGTTCAGTAGACTCAAATCAGTGTTTGATTTCTAATATTATAAGTTTAAATATGAAGTTCTACAAAATAAACACCAAATCAATCAATAAAAAAATACTTACATGTTTATTTTTATTACCTTATACTTGTTTTTTTATTTTTTGCGATTATATCAAATTGCATTGTAGTATTGGCAAATACGCATTTCATGTATACATATTTTTATTTCTTCTTTTTTCGTGATAATATATGCTTGCTTGTTTATTAGTTTAACTTAAATTTGTCTTTCTTGCTTACCGTAACATTTTTTTATTATTGTATTTTTAAAAAAAAATTTTTTTTTTGTTTTTTTACAATAAACATAATAATAAAACAAAGTATTAAAAAAAAGCAAAATTACATATCAATGAAATACATATTAATAGAAAAAATATTATAACTCTATTTACTTTGTTTGCTTTACAGAATTTATTTCATAAGCTTGCATTTTTTGTTTATATGCTAAAGCTAGGGTTTCCTAGGACAGCGGTGCCCGTATTTTAACGGCCGTAGTGAACGGTGATGCAGTGGACAGCCGTCGTAACGTCGACTAGAGAGTGGTTTCCTAGGAAAACGGTGTTAAATGGTGTTGATAACACCGTTTTCCTAGAAGACCACACTCAAGTCACCGTTACGACGGCTGTCCACTGCATCACCGTTCACTACGGCCGTTAAAATACGGGCACCGCTGTCCTAGGAAACCCTAGCTTTACTGTTTTTTCTTGCATACCTTTGTTATTATTGTTTTATTTTTTTTACTTTGCAAAACTTTTTATTATATCCTTTCTAACTAATATCACATATTTTTTCTGTATATTCTGTGTTTACTATTTAGTATGTTAGCATGTATTTTAGTTTATTTTATTTTTATTTTTTGTAAATGCCTTTTGGGCGTTAATGAACAAAATAAATCAATATGAATTTATTGCTGGTTTACTAATACTTTCATTATAAGCAAAATATTGATAAACATACATATTTTTAAGAAGCGAAAATAAACTATATATCTACATTATACTATTTTATTTTATTTATTTATTTGACACTTTATATACATATACAATATATATATACATATAAGGGCGGGCATATTGCCTTAAGGCAATTTCTACCTACCTACCCAAACCGTTTAGTTTGAGAAAATTATAAATACATGGACATATTGAAACTTACAATTTTATAAAAAAAATAAAAGCAAAGATCAACAAAAATAAATATATATTTAAAAAATTCCAAAAAATAATTTACACTATACTATGAAGAGAGGAGAGGGGATGGGAAGGAAAGAAGAAGGATGAAATAACAATTTAAATATTTAGATAGTGACATTTCAATCGTGACTTAAATGTAAATAAAGAAGGGGCGTCTCAAACATTGGTGGGTAGATTATTCTACAATCGAGTGGCTACTACTGTGAAAGAGGAGGCAAGGTACTATGAAGGGAGGAGTGGGTAAAGTAGGAAGGAAAGAGGGAGGGGAAAGGAAAAACTGAAATATTCAGAAAGTATAATTTTATACGTGATTACTGTGAAAGAGGAGGCAAGAAAATTATTCCTAATTCAAAAGAAAAATAGCTTATGATATTTGAATCACGCAACGCACATGAAAGTTAGACTATTAATTATAGTTTTAATAAGCTTGGCGTCGTATAATTTATTCTGAATGTAAAAGAACACGTGCATAATAATATATCTACATACGTTTAAAATAGTTATCTACTGCGGTAAAACCTTATGTTATCTTATCTTTGCTTCATTTTTCATTATTGCGGGATTTCGAGATAGCAATTTATGCCTCAAAAACAAAAATGTAGTTAAATAACTCATTCTGCTTTTATAAAATATCTACTTAATTTTGTTCGAGAGACAAAAGTTTTTAATAAGTGAATAATTTTGATTTAGAAAAAAATAGATACAGGCTATTCATACGGTATTATTGTTATTATGCTACTATTTATTATTTATTTAAATTTTCAAGTATAAAAAAAGTACTTGAGCGGACTTATTGCTTAAACCAATACCTTCTTCTTCTCTTCTTCTTCTTCTTTTCCACATCCGCTCCTAAGTGGAGCATGTGGACATCACCAGTTGCCTCCAGGAGACCCCTATTGCCAGCCAGCACTCTCGCTTCTTTCCATGTCAATTCAGCGCCCCTTAATTCCGCCGAATAAAGCCTAAAGATCGTCATTGACGGCCTTCCAGGACGGCGTGAGCCCGCAGGTTTAAAGAAGAGGCAACTAGGGTTTAGGTTCTCCTGAGGCATGCGCAGCACGTGTCCAAGCCAGGTCCACCGTCGCATCCTCAAGACGCAAGACGCTTAAAGCAATATCTTCCAGCTAACCAAAAAACAGATTGGTCAAAAGAAGAGTTGGTCGAAGTTTTGTGATAAAAAACCATAAATATAAATCAAAAGACACATTAAAATTAAAATAACCTAATTAATTTAAACTTACAGCTGTTTTTTAATTGGGGATACGGCCTGCACATATTAACTTTTTTTTAAAGTACATAATGTTATACATATTTATAAGGGTTTAAAAATGTATGATGAGATGCCTGAATGTATGAAGAATGAAAAGTGTCTGAAAGAATTTAAAAATAAATGTATAAGTTACTGTAAGGAAATGTAAATATATATAGATGATGTAAATGTACATAATAGTTTATGTTAGTTTTAATATAAGCTAACTTAAGAAATAAATAAAAAAATATAAAAAAATAGATAAAGAATGTGGAAACAGATAATGAGTTTGGAAGGAGAGAGAAAGAAGAATCGAGGAAGGAAAAGGTTTAAAAATATATTTGAAAAAAAAGAAGTTTTACTTTTTAAAAAAAATTTATTCAGGGAATTCAGTATTCTGGGGATATACAATAATGTTTCAGGCGTTTCTTAAAGGTGGCTATTACGATATGATATTACTTTGTAGAGTTAAAACAAGTTGTATTCATTTTTTTTCTTCGTTTAAAAAAATGAACACTTTTTAGTGTTTTCAGTAGTACTTTTGTAAATAAAAAAGTAAAAATTATACAAGCTTTAATAGAAAATTTTATTTTCTATTATTTGCTTTTAAGTTACGTTTATTATTTTATTTGATTACGAGCCTTCAAAGTGGAATATCAAATATGCGAAAGTAAGCATTTTCAATACCTTCACTTGTCCGCGTTTCGCGTTCAATAAACAGGATCGTCAGGACACCAAATAAACCAACATGCAAAACCCACTATACACCTTCACCATAGTTGTTGAACAAAAATATAAAATCAACATGCCATGCATTTTAATAAGCACATGCACTGATTAGGACAAACAAGTACTGATTAGGTTATAAAAATATTTTATGTAGTAGGAGAAAAAGTTGTAGAAAAAAGGAGAGGATGAAGGGAGGTGCGTGAGTTTAATAGGTGGTGACCATTACAATGGAACATCGTCAATTGGGCTATATTGAAAGGTTATTTAATTATTGATCAAAGTAATATTATTTTTGGAAGCTTTCCCAATATGAAATATTTCAGTATTATTTACTTTTCATCCGTTTTTATTTATATGTAGGACTTTAACTCCTGTATTTTTGTTTAAGTCACGATTAAAATTGATTACGTGATTGGCAAATTTGGAGAAAAAGTAATTGTGCAGACACCTCATATGTTCTTTAACACGAATATCAAAATTTCTTGATGTTCTTCCAACGTAAACTGAAGGAAAAAAATGGCATTTTATTTGGTAAACACCTGAATAATTTAATAAACTATTTTTATCTTTATTATAAAGTAATATTTAGAAAAGTCGGCATGTGGTTGTAAATAACCATATTAAATAATAATAGTTAAATGTTTATTACTTTGTTTTTATTATGGTATTGCAATGTTTTTTTACTACATTTTTACTATGTTTTTACTACATTTTTATGATGTTTTTATTAGATTTTTACTATGTTTTTACAGCAATTTTACTATGTTTTTACTACATTTTTTACCATGTTTTTACTCCATTTTTTACTTTGTTTTTCACTTTGTCCTGTATCTTTATAACTGTTTCTATATATTGATTACTGTTTTTTATAGTTTTTTGACTGTCTTAGAACGGGGTAAATAACCCTAGTTAGACAGTCAAAGCAATTTTGCATAAATTATAATTTTGTGTATGTAATATAATGATAGTAAATAAATAAAATAAACAAATAAAAACAAAGAAGAAACATTCACATTCTATCTCTTCTTCAGAATATTTTTAATAATCCCACTTCGCCTGTTTATCTGAGAGAGCTCTTCCAACTTCAATCACAACATGGACTATCTTTTCGTTCTAGTAACGAGAGGACCCTTTTAATTAATAAATTGATTTATTTATACGTCAAAGGTTCAAAGAACCTTTTACAAAAAATAATAATTTACAGAAATAATCACAGAAGTGCACAATAAACATGTAGTACATAGTATGAAATAATAGAATAATCAAAACTCAAAGAAATTGTGAACAAATAATACAAAAAACAAAAAAAGTAAAAAAGAAACATAACATCTCTAAATAAAAGATAATAATAACTATGAGAAAATCTCATGTTCTAAATATAAATATAACACAGTAAAGTTGAGAATAACGAGATAATAATAATAAAAAATTAATACAACATTAGTACTTAAAAAAATATAAGTTTTTAAAGCAATAAAATAATAATAAAAAAAACTTTAATTAACTAAATAATACCTTTACTAATCATCATCATCAGTGAGTTGGAAGAAGTTGCCATTTGGCAATAAATCAACCAATGTACAATTTAAATTATGTCTAACATGTTAAAATAAAGAAATCAAAAACCACGTATTCCAGGAAACAAAGTTAAACTTAATAATATATTTAAAAATAAATCCATTGATTTTCAAAAAAATAACAAATGAGAATATGCTTTAATTCATGAACAGAATTTGTATTGAAAATATCGAATATTTGTTCTAATTCATTTAATATCGTTTCATCGCTTTAATTTTCTTGCCTCCTCCTTAACAGTAGAAGCTGCTCGGTTGTGGAATAATCTACCCACTGATGTTAGAGATGCTTATTTACATTTAAGTCAAGATTGAAATGTCACAATCTAAATATTTAAGTTGTTCCTTTATAATTTTTCTATCCTTCCCATCCCCTCTCCTCTCTTCATGGTAGTGTTAATTTTTTAGTTATTTTTATTAGTTAATCTTTGTTTTTAATTTTGCATAAAATCATAAGATTCAACATGACCATACTTGTAATTTTCTCAAACTAAACGATTTGGGTAGGTAAAAAGAAATTGCCTTAAGGCAATACGCCCGCCCTTATATGTATATATGATATATTGTATATCTATATAAAGTGTTAAATAAAATTAATTTTAAGGGTGTGAAAAAGTTTCAAAAAATTACAAAATAAATATAATATAAGGTATGGAAATTAATTAAAAATGATATATACTAATAAATTAAATTGAATAGTTTAAAAATTACACGTATGTAAATCTACAAGCTGAAAGAGTATGAGAGAGCAAATGTTTAAATAATACAAGAATATATTTTTTAAATTAACAAAATATGTGTACCTAATATAGCAGTGTTTCCCACGGTGGGGCCTACGCCCCACCGGTGGGACTTAACGCCTTAGAGGTGGGGCACCACGCTTCAGACATGAGATACGTCGGCATTCCACATATAAAGGGGAATACTCATCGGTAATACAAAAAAAATACCTAAGATGTACAAAATTCAAATATACGCCAAATTGTACTTAAAATATAATGAAACCCGTAACAATTTCAATAATTATCTGAAAACAAAGAAACTGCGCAGGATTTAGGAATAATGGCATGGATTTGCGAAGAAACTAACACAAAATATCCTAATATTACTTTGCATGCCAGAAAATTATTATTACCATTTCCCACATCTTATTTGGTGAACGTGGTTTTAGCGCCATAAGCGATTTACCATTAAAAAACGAAATCGATTGGATATAACTGATAGAGGTATAAAGGAGACGTAATACTGAAAGTAACTAAGTTAGATCCGGACATCAAATTTCATCGTGGCAAGCGTAACTGAATTTAATCATGAATTAGGCGTCGAGATTTGTGTGTGTCTGTACTCAATTTCAATTGTCACTCGTGTTTTATTATTGTTTTAATTTTTATTTTATTCTACTTAATTATATTTTCAATTCGTGTTTTGTAATCATTTCAGTTATAATATATGTATTAGAATAGGTTTTATTTAATTTCATTAGGGGTTTATATGTTTACAAACATATTACAATATGATTTGAAAATTTACCTGCTGTTTACTTAAAAAAGATGCCAGTGAGGCATTTGACCTTTGAAAAGACTACGGTGGGGCATGGCATAAAGAAGGCCGGAAAACACTGTAATACAGGTTAAAAAAGTATGAAAAGCGTATTAAAATTACACGATTAATACTAAATATTATACAAATAAACAAAAAAATATGTTTATTCTGAAGTAGCTTTAATAATTTGAAAAAGAACTGTATTTTACACAGGAAATTCCATCAAAACACCAATAAAACTGTTTTTTACATCAAAAGTATAAACACGCCGACTTCGTGGCCGCAAATATTTATAATAAACCCGATTTTTTATTCCTTTCTGGCTACCCACGAGCCTGCGAATGAGCGGTTTAGCCAAATCCACGTTTCGCTTTTTGAATTTCAATTTTCAATAATCTACGTTCAAGTGCGTGGTTTTTTACAGAAACTGCTAAATCTATTGATTTATCTTTCAATACAGCAATAAATTTTAAAGCCATTTCTAAAACGAGAAAATCTTTATGACCCAAATAGTGCGAACTACAAAAGTAATCGCACTGGGAAAAAAATGCGCAATGTCCATTTTTTCCATGACCGCTTTGTAACAACATACAGTCCAATTAAAAAAAATTAATTAAAATCAATATTTGCGTTTTTATTATTAACCCAAATACTTAGTTTAAAAAGTTGTAAATAACTCACAATTAGAAAATGGGAACCAAGTTGGGGTAGAGTGGTATTCGAACCACGGACCTTTGATCCGTGAGTCCGTGACACTCGCCACGGAATCATAACCCGATTTATCTTCAGATTCAAATCTTTAATGAGATTTTGCTATGTATGCGTGACGGACTGTTTCAAATAAAATATTCTAGTGTTCCCACTAACACAAAATATATTTCCTCGGTAAATTGATACAACCTTTTAAATGGATCATCGTTTACATAAGTAAAAATAATTTGAACAAAAGTCTTATCATTCCGTGTCCGCTCGGTAGTTGGAGCATATGGCATGTCAACAAAAATCTACCAGGCATCTCTGTCAGCTGCCAGTTCCTATGCATCCTCCCAAGTTATCTTCTCGTCCCGTTGTTCTGACATAAACTTCCGACCAACAATCAGCAGTGTACGTCCAGGACGTCGAAAACCTGATGCCTTGTAAAGTAGGCAAGCATGGATAATTATTAACTTTAAACTAATTTAATTAATTAACTTTTTCATTGTATTTATTGTTTTTTACGCTTATAAAAGTTTTTATTGTAAAAAATTAATAAATTAGTTGAATATTAATTTTAGAAATGAAATCGTTCAAAAACATATTTTTACAAAAACGCGACAAGTTTGGCCTTGACAATTGTGACGTTAAAGTTTGTGACGATGTTCTATTTGAATTTCACTGGTTACAAACAAAGTTAAAAACTCAACAGAGTCGTGACGTTTTAGGGGCGTAGCGAATTCAAAAAACCGTTTTCGTGGGAATTCAAATCATAAATTAAAAAAAAATATATATCCAACCAATAAGAACAAAAAAAAAATTTTTTTTACACGACAATATTTCATAGATCCTTATTTATTTAAAATTCTAAAAAAAGATATTATTATATTACTTATACTCATTGTTCAATTAATAAATATATTTTTTTAAATCAGACCGTGTAATTTTGAAATCATATAAAACGAGGTTCCAGTGCATTTCATCTTTTACAAATGTAATTCACCTGTGTTGTTATAAATAAACATTTTAATAAACCCCTACGAGGGTAAAATCCAGTACGTCTATAAATATTTGAACATAAAAGTTTTAAAAAATTGCGTGAAATTAAAATTTTGGAAATAAGTCTATGTGATTTTGACTTGACGTGATTTCTGGATTAGATTTTGCCATCAATGGAACCAAAATTTTGCTGGTCGTTCTATAACAATCCATTGACCATTCCAGACGATAAATTTAAACGTCTGGAATACGACAAAGGTGATTTATAATCGGACCAATTGTCGTGACTGCATGGTCATTACTACTTTACGAGGTTTCAGTGGTTGATTCCTTTCAGTGAGCCTAGATTTCAGAAGGATTGCCTGCAAACTCCCTGAAAAGTTTCAGAACTTTTAGATTTTTTGACCTTTAGCAGTTGGTGACGTTTATATACTAGACTAGCGGACCCGACATACGTTGTCCTGCCTGAACGTTGGTTTGCCTGCTATTATCTTGGAAAAAGACTTTTCATTTATAAGTAGGTACCCAGGTAATTGTGTGTGATTAAATTCAAAAACAAAAAAATTATAATATTCCAATATTGAATTTAAGTAGGTACCTGGGTTCTTGTTTATGGTTGAATTCCAAAACATAATATATAAACTTTTTTTAAATATGGCATTCTTTTTGCAAACGTCAAACTCCGGTCTTCTCACCAACAGAGGGGTGTACTTATGTAAGAATACGATTTTTAAAAATGTATTGAATTTAATATTATTTTAGTAATACCAAATATCCAGTAAAAATAAATGCATGGGTCGAAATTATAAGGAATTTAAGAAAAGATCCACAAAAAACGAATGTTGTTTGTAAATATTCAAAAACGCACTTTTTTATACGCAAAAAAACATCTTTTAATTTTTTTTGTAAATGATTCTCCTTGAATGAAACCTTGGTAGATCGATGAATAAAACATTTATGCTCCGTATTTATTTTTACATATTAGATTGAAGATTTTAATATCTACGAACACGCACAGTGCAAAGATCTATATTTCTCTGAAAACCGCACGTAAATCGGTTAAGCCGTTTAGGAGGAGTTAAGTGACATCACACGTACAGAGGAATTATACATATAAAGATAATATATAAATCGTAGGTAACTGAAATGCCTCAAAATTAGACTGCGGAAAGATTTCACTCCCTCTGACTTCTGTTCAATGTACTTCATATGTCCTAACGCTCCTATATACCTCCGCGAAAAACTTTCAACGCTTTTCAGTTTATAGTTTACCTCTTCGTTGTTATTCTCAAAGCACCCTCTTAATACCTTTTACAATTCCTCTTTATTCTCTAACTTATATAGTGTCCATGCGGCTCGACTGTGAAATCATCTCCCATCCACCATAAAAAATGTTACTACAGTATCTCTGTTTAAATCACGTCTGAAGAAACATCTCCTTTCTCTTCCTTAATCTCTCCCCCTTTCCTGTTTCCTCTTTTTTCCCTTTTCCCATTGAGTAATGAATTGATAAAAAAAAAATTACAAAAATAAATATCAACATATTTAAACAGAGATGAAAAACATTTTAGAGAAGGTAATATAGAATTCTAGGCATCTGCAGGGCTTATGACCTGTTATTGGCTGGTTTAGACCTGTATATATTTTACTAAATATTTATCTAAAATATTCTTCTTCTCTGTCGTAATGTGTTAATATTAACAGCTCCCCGAGGAGTTAAATCCAGTCCTTGTTTACAAAAATTTTGACAAACTCAAAATATTGTTGACAAATAAATATATTTCTATTTTTATGTTTTAAGCTTTTTTTATTTTTTTTATTAAATATGTTTTGTAACTTGAATTATAAAAATATTTTTTTTATTTTGTTGGATGGTTGGAAGAAATTGCCATTTGGCAATAAGTCTGCCAATGTACAATTTACATTATGTACAAAAATTTAAATAAATAAATGGTCCATAACATTTTCAGTTTTCAATACATTGTTTTCAAAGTATAATTCAACAGAGGAATTTTATTGATATTTTTATCAAAACCCATGGAGTTGAAATATCTACAAAACACGTTAATATGAAATAAATGTTTATCTTAAGAAGTTAAATCAACATAATAAAATAAATAATTATATTATGGGCATAAATAATGGTTCCAGGGAAGTGATTACAATGGGAAGCTAAGGACGTCATAACTTCACCATGACGGTATAGTTGAATATCCCTATCCCGATCTCCCAAGCGATGATTACGAAGATACACTACTGACCCCCTACGTTCAAGTTTTGGGTAGGTACATGTAACATTCGGGAAGCGTACGCCACGGTACACATATCTATGCACAAAAGTGACATATCTTTCTTATGACGTCAAAGTTGAAGATAAATTCTCTCAAACGATTACGAAGCTACACTACCAACCCTCCCCTTCAAGTTGTGAGGTAAGTATATCGGTTCGTTCCGACGGCGACGGGTCTAGTACCTCACTGTACACATATCTAGTCATAAATTGGCGGCCTCTGTGGTGTAGTGGTCAAGACGCTTGACTCACGCACGGATGGTTCTGGGTTCGATTCCCGGTGAGAATACAAAAAAAATAATTAGATTTTTCTCAAGCCTGGGTGTTCTGTGATGTAATTCACCACTGTAATTGGGCCTCCAGGCAAAAAAAAAAAAAGTGACAAAAATTTTGTTCCGCCGAGTAGTTTTCGCTTTAATTACAATTTATTTATTTTTTTAATCGTTCTGACGTAATCGGAATTTTCTTAAAAGCCTATTTAAATTACGAGGAAGGAATAAAATAAAATTGACATCGAATTAGATTCTGACATAACTGTCAGTTTTGAATCCGAACGGCTAGATGAAGTGGTTAGATGCTACTATTTTAACATGTAAGAGACTCAGCCGTACAAATATTGCCACAAAGAAAAAAAAAATTACCATCTACTCGTATTTTACAATTTTTTTGATTGTACGTATCGAAATGTAAAAGATCCTGCTTTGCAATACTTCGGTAAATAAATACAGATAAAAATTAAGGTAATTGTCAAAAGTCATTTAAAAATTATGTTAAAGCGAACATTTTTTCCTTAAATTGGGATTCATTGCAGTTTATAATCGCTTTGAAGTGGCCACATTTTATCACAGATTTTAAATATAAATGGTAACTTTTTTTAATTTTGGTTAAGTAAGAAACGCCGATCAAATTTTCATGAGAATTGAAGGAATATAGATGTTCAAATATGGGCAGAATGGCGAATGTTACACAGTGTGTAAAGTGGCCACTTAATCCAGCCAATGACAGGTCATAGCCCTGTTGATGCCTAGATTTTCTATATTACCTTCTCTTAAATGTTCTTCATCTTAGTTGTAACATGTTAATTTTGAAAACCATAAATCTGGTTGCAAAACTGTATCCTCGTTTGCGGATAATTAAATTAAGGCAGCTTTTTTAATAAAACCGCTTTAATCAGAGTTTTTCATGAAAATTTTGCTTAATTTGCCGTTTACGTTTAAGCTTATATAGCTGAATTATTTCTAAAAATACTTACTGTTTTATTGGACTATAAAAATAACGCTAAATTAAGATTTACATTATATATTCTAAGTAAATTTACGAAATAAAAAAAGCCATAAAATATATGCTTTCATAAAAAAACGACGACTAATTGAAATTGAACATGTTGAATATTTAGGAATATTTAGGTCATTGTAGGTAAAACGATTTTTTAGTATTACCTTAAATCCAGTTAAAATATAAATGGCCAGAAATTATAAGGAATTTAAGGAAAGGATCAAAAAAAAAATCAAAAAAAAAAAAAAAATTGTGCACAAAATAATACTGGGAAACATACAAGACGACGACATAATATTAGTCAAAAATGCTACAAATATAACACCAGACAACAACAACACTATCATATTGAAAAAGCAAAGACAAACACAGAACAGTCAAAAATACTACATAATGGACTTAAACACTACAACGACCTACCTTACTACTTAAAATTTTTTACTGGAGACAAATTTAAAATCAATCTGAAAAAGCACATGATGACTGAACTAACTAGACTAGACGAGACATAAAATGACTAGACAATATTAAATTTCTAATGTAACCCTAACGGGTTTTTTAAAATTGTAAATAAATTTAAAAAAATAAAAATGCTGTTTGGAAACATTAAAAAACAAACCTTTTCTAAAAACAAAACAATTTTTTAAAATTGTTTTATCAATACATTCTCCTCGAATGCAAACCTAGTAAATCGGTGAACAAAACATTTATGCGTCTCAATTGTTTTTTAAACATAAGATTGAAAATTTTAATATCCACGAACACGCACAGCGCAAAGATCTATATTTATCTGAAAACCACACGTAAATCGGTTAAGTCGTCGAGAAGGAGTTCGGTGACATCACACGTACAAAGGAATTATATATATAAATATAATTTTGAATCCCAACATTTTGCAACTATTTAAGAGCTAGACAACACAGACCATTTGTTTTTTCAGAATGCAGGACAAATTTACAGTTGTTAATGCCTGTGGGGAGAATGATTGGTTTGTTGAACAGCCTACCGTGAGAGGTGGATTTTTTTCATGCTGAGATTACCAGTTTTAGACTCTTCCCTCTAACTACATATATATCATAATATGTATTAGTGACTTATGAGTCTTTGTTTCTATTGTTTTGATGGACCTTAATAATCTATTTGCTTTTTTTATTATGTAATTAAATAATTCCTGTACACTGTAATTGTCTGTTACGCTGTATTGTACATTTAAATAAATAAACTGAATTTGGAAATAGAAAGTAAATTGTCTGAGGTGAACGAGAAAATTGAAAAAATTAGACAGGAAAGTATGGACCTCTTACAAGCAAGGGTTTAGGTAATGGAGAAAATACAATTTCTTAACAACATCGAGATTCGAGGGATTCCCGAAGAAAATTAAGAAATTGCTGAATGAAATTACCGGAACTATCTGCCATAGAAATTTGGATAAGAAAATTGTTTCCAACCATAGTCGATTTGGGAAAATATAGCCTACTTGCCCACGTCCAATCACAGTTGGTTTTTGTAACAAAGAAACAGAAGATGAGATTATTAATTCCTCAAAAACATTAACATCTATCTACCAACTTACAAAATATAATTTTTTTTTGTTTTTTATCATTTAGTTAAGAAACCTAACTGTGTATAAATCTTCAGGTAAGTCTGTAGGTTTTTTTCAATTTTTTTAGTTCATTTTTGAATTTCTGTATAGTAGCTGTTTTAGTATTGTGAAGTTAGTCATTGTACATTTTGAGTCCATTCCAAGTCGGGATTGGCCTATTCTTGTTTAGGCTCTTTGTTGATTGTAGTATTGTGACTTTCTTGAGTTGTGATTGTGTATGTCAGTTACTATTGTCAGCGAGATGTTGTCGTCTTTGATGTGTTCTTGTGATATATGCCACAGCCAACTTCATCGTGGAAGCTCTACTATTAGGCTTGTCATGACAGTATATGTTATTCATATTCTTTCAAAGCGAGAAACATGTCGAGTTTCGTTCTAAATACATAGTATTTTACAGCATCACTTTTTAAAAAAAATCTGCATTTGACGCTTATAAAATTCTTATGGAGACTTACGGCCATCATGTTCTCTCAGAAACAAACAAGATGCAGAGATTGATTTTGACTCTTTAAAATTAATGATTTTGATAGAGGTGCTCTTGCGCACCAAAAAAGTTTGAAGGCGAAGAATTGGAAGCATTACTCGATAAATATCCATGTTAGATGCAAAATCAACTTGCAAAATGATTATGAATTGATTACACAACAGTTGTCAAACATTTATAAGCATTAAAAATGATTCAAAAGCAAAAGGATTGGATGCCGCACGAATCAAAACCAAGAAATGTCGAACAAAAAAAGCGAGAACTTATTCCAGTCTAGGAGAAGACCCGTGCTAAGACAGACTAACATATATGTTTATTTATAAATATATGTTTCGCACATACAACATGGAAATTACTCGTGCCAGTCAATTAGTTATGAAGAGACAGGCTGAATTTCCGCCCTAGGGAGTTGTTCATACGTAAATTTATTTCAACAGAGAGGCCAGCCAGTCTGCAAGCATTTGGTCATAATCAAACATTGTGAAATTAATTAAAATTTTTAGAATTTATTGTATTGGAAATAATATCTTTAGTTTCTTTCATTATTTTATTATTATGAATCGTATCATCCCCTTTGATTTCTGTAATAAATAACAGTGGACTTACGTCGTGAACTTTGACTAATTATAATTAATTGGAATATTTTTGATTTCATAACGTTAGGTAAGTATTGAATAGACGATCGACTGGCAAAACTTTTGATTCGAGATAATTAACTATGGAAATTTGATACGGTGTAAAAAATAAATGGAAAATATTATAAATATTAATATTATATTATATCTTTGTGGTCAAACATATCATGTTATTTTAATACACCCTACTGCAGGTGTATTTTAGTCATCATTATCATCATCAGCCGTCTCTTGTCCAATGTTGAACATAGGCCTCCCCCTTTAGTCTCCATATTTCCCTATCCTGAGCCAACTGCATACAACCACTTCCTGCAACTCGTCTTATGTCCACCTTGTCTGAGGCCTGCCGACACTTCTTCTACCCGTTCTGGGTCGCCATTCCTGGACTTTTTTGGTCCATCTAGAGTCTGTGATTCTGGCTATATGACCAGCCCAGCTCCATTTCTGGTTGGCAGCCCTATGGACTACATCGGTGATCTTCTATTCCATGTATTGGTTTTTCTGTCTCTCAACAAAATACCCAGCATTCTCCTTTCCATGGCACTCTGTGTCACTGATAATTTGTGTAAATTTTTTTTCGTGAACACAAAAGTTTCACAGCCATATGTCAGTACAGGGAGAACACAAGCATCAAAAAGTTTCTTCTTTAAGTAATGTGAATACTTCGGACATTTTAGGATATATGAGAGCTTACCAAAGGCGGCCCATGCTAAACCTCGCCTTCTTTATATTTCTACCTCTTGATTATCTTTGCCGAGCTTTATTTCATGTCCTAAGTATATATAACCATCAATCTTTTCAATTATTTCTCCATTTACTAAGATGTAACATGATTAGTTTGCACCACTCATTACTTTAGTTTATGGTGTATTTTAGTATTTACATGCAAATATAGTGAGTTTGAGCCTGTCAAAGAGACAGGTAAGTCTAGATAATTAACATTAAAAAGTCAATGAATGGTCATGTATCAGAAGTTAACATGAGTTGATTTTTTTTAAATTTAAAAATAAGCACCCAAATTAAAACAAAATGGGAGTGGTTATACGTCGTTCGAAAGAAAATATTATGGTCTACAATAAATTGTGTTTGTTTTTACGTTACACGTTTTATTTTATTTGATTACAAGCTGTCAAATTGGAATGTCAAGTAGACGACAGTAAGCATTTTCAACACATTATTCTGTTCACGATCAATCTAGGGAATAAAGCTGTTAGCGATATTTGCGCAGTGTACGGCGAAGATACTATAAATTATCAACTATTTTAATAATAACATATAGTATATTACTGACTAAATCGTTATTATTATTTTTTGTTCTTTTAATTTAGAAAAAAAAACAGGCACAACTTTGGGTTGGGTTGTGGTCCCGGAGCTAGTGTTTCGGGCTCACGGATCAAAGATCCGTGGTTCAAATCCCACTCTACCCAAACTTGATTCCCATTTTCTAAAAGCTTCTTAAAATGAAATATTTAGGTAAATTATGAAAACGCAAATATTTCGTTAAAAAAAAAAAAAATTTCACTCCAGCAAATTAAAAACAAGTCAAACTTAAAAACATTAAAATATATTTTTATGTCAAAGTTGTTTTGAGTATGTCCAAATGTTTGTAGACAGGGAATATTTCTAATCTTGATCTAAATTTGTTGCAACAGAGAGGAAAAACATTTTTAAGAAGGGAATATTCAAGTCTAGGCATTTAAATGGCTTATGACTTATCATTGGCTAGCTAAACTGGTAAAATTAGACGCTGTGTAAATATTCACCAAACCAGAAATAAATTATCAATGGACCGAGATAATAAACATTGAGAGTTATTTTATAAACATTTAATAAATACAAAATTAAAAAGCATGTAAGAAAATTGAAAGACTCGCAAAAAAACTAATTAAATGCAAAAATCGAAAGTTGTTTTGTAAAATGTACAATTTATATGAAAAAAAATATATGTTGAATCGCAATCATTACAATTTAACTGGTATATGTCAGTCGATAAATCGAATGGTTTTTGAAAGAAATGAAAGTATGACTAAATGTGAAATCACTGTGAATGGAGTTATACCAAAACAAGTACAAGAATTTGTGTATCTGGGAAGTATGTTTACTAGGGACGGAATGACTGAGAACGATATTAAAAGGAGGGTGAGTGCTGGGAACAGAGCGAATGGTGCACTTAAATCAACCTTGGCAAATAAATGTTTTGTCACGAGAGGCAAAATAAGCAGTTTACATTGAACTACTGGTCCCGACCCTGATGTATGGAAGCGAAGTATGGACTTGGAAAAACAGGGATGAAAGTAGGCTGAATGCTGTCGATCCCTCATGCGAATGTGTGGTAAAACTATGTACGATTGATGAACAAATATTGAGATCCGTACATTATGTAAGGCTGAGAAAAGCATTATCGGCAAAATCAAGAAAGGAGCTCTGCGCTGGTTTGGACATGTAAAGCGAATGGACAGCGAAAAAACGGCTAAGAATATTTACAATGCGAATGGTTGATGGATGCAGACAACGAAGAAGACTGAGAAAGACATGGCACGATCAAGTCCATCAAAAACTTGAAGATGGACATGTCAAGAGTAGGAATAATCGGCGTGCGAGCATGAGAAGATGTATAAATATAGAGGAGGCGAGGTCTGTATGCAAAGATAGAGTGATATGGCGTTCTATCCTCTCTGCCTACCCCTACGGGGAAACGGCGTGAAGGTTTGTTTGTTCATATTTGACATAATATTTTTTTTCTTTCATATAAATAAACACTTTTGTATAATGCCAGTACTCCTATATAAGTGCGAATTTTGGCACCTTATCAATGCTTTTATGGCGTTCGATCCTCTTTGCCTATCCCTACGGGGAAACGGCGTGATGGTTTGTTTTGTTTGTTTGTTAGTAGAGAATTAAAAAATTAACCCTTTTTATTTTCAGACCAAAAATCTAAGTCAAATCTGTGAGATAATATTCAAACTCAAAACATCTATTCTAAAGGAGAGCTTTGTATACTTCGACGGCGAATCCAGTTCCGGCAAATATATGTTCGGATAATTTATATAGTGCCATTTTTGTGAAAATCACCTCAAGGGCGCTGTACAATAAATAAATATCCCAGCACGTCTTGCAGCTACAGAGCGCACAGACGGTTGGGATTCTAGTTCCTCGTCTCCAATTATAATATATAACAATTATGATATATAGAAGCTAGATAACAGCACGTTTTGCAGCTACAGAGCGCATGGACAGTAAGAAATCTAGCCCTCATGTACATTAAAAAAAAATTAACAGTGAAGTTTAAAGTTTAAGTGATATTTTAAAAACAAAATAAAAAGCAAATTATAATAATAGAAGTAAGATAACAACAAATCTTGCAGCTACTGAGCGCATGGACGGTTGAGATTCTAGACTCCATTTACTAAATTTAGATATTTGATAGTTGATAATATTTACAAAATATGATAAATATAATATGATAGCTAACATCACAAAAAGCCTTGTAGCTTTAAAACGCATTGACAAGTGGAATTTCAACAACATAAGAATGATTTTAAAAAGTTAACAATAAAAATAATTTAAAAAAACACAAAAATAGATCGAGCAAAAAACTAGTAAGTATGGCAATTAAGCGAACATGTAACAGCACGAAAAGTAAACGATAAAAAATTAAACAAAGATAGCATTCCTTAACTTATAATTAAGGTTAACAAGATGATAGACGCTACTCAAACACGAAGTGTCCGTTTACGAACATCCGTTCAGTGTACCATTCACCCTGTTCCCGGAACTCACCCTTCTTTCAATATCTTTCGCGGTCTTTCCATCCCTAGTAAGCACACTTCCCAGATACACAAATTCTTCTACCTGATTCAGAATATCTCCGTTCACACTGATCTCACATATTATTAAATAATATGCATAATATTAAATTTAATTTAGATGACCGGCACTTTTAAAATTAGTCTAAAAATGTATGGAGGCTGGGTGATCTTCTTTCTACTATAGTAGATACTATAGTATTCATTTTTCGCAACCCCAATGCACATCGCCACTGTTGACGGCCGACAAACTCGACCTCCGCGTCGGGCGTCAGTTTTCCGTCAGCATCGGCGACGGTAGCACGCGCGCACGGTTGTGGCGCCCCGCTTATATTCAGCGACGCTAAATCGCGACGTTAAAACTTTTCAAACGCATTATTTCACAATTCATCAGATGCTTATATTAAAACACGCGTAAAAGATAATAACAGTTCATAAAAATACTCTAAAAGTGGTATCCAAGTGGTTTCAAATCATTTAAATATTATGACGATTGACGTGACGATTTTTCAAAGAGGATTAATTTTAACATAAAAAGTGAGAGTATTTTTAATATAAATGAAACAATACTGTACTAAAGTTATTTCTTATTAAAAATAACTTAAGTATATTGTAGCTTTTGGAGTTTACTGTGAATGTTAAATGGTTTTTGTGCTAAACGTTTTTCAGTGGAAATAAAACACCATGGGTTAATCGCAACATGTGAAATTCGGTAAGTCAAATTATTGATTAATTTTGCCCGTATTTTTTTCAGGATTGAAATTTATTGAATAAAAATATTTTAATGAATTGGTTGCATATATTTAAAATATTTACTGTCGATCGTTTTCGGTTTTACTCACGTAAAATTAATGGTTTCTTGTAATTTAAATTTTAAGGCCATTTTATTACATTAATCAATTTGTTAATTGTTTGAAGAGTTTTTTTATTTAATCATTAATAAAATTATGAATTTACATTATCTTTGTAATAATTATAATGTCACAAGATTCATTTTGAAATAATTATTGTTACAAATTTATTAATGTCCAAAGATTTTTTTCAATCACCACTAGAAAAATTCTTTTTTATACCTTTGTACAGTCTTCTTTTTCTAATATAATTGAATAGAAGGAGCCTATAGTAATCATATTAAGCCTTTGTTTAAAATATAAAATATTTTCACTTTTTCTATTAATTATTACAGGAACCTGAACTTTCAGAGCTAAGAGAAATTTAAAAAAAAAAACGTTTTAATTGTAATTTTTTTAATACATCTAGCCAAAGAATAAACGGCGTACTATAAGTTGTATATTTTAAAGCAAAACTCGTGTAAAGACAATATTTTTGACTATTCAAAAACTGGTTTATGCATTTCGGATAACATTTAAAAAAAATATGAATCAAAAAGCAGATTTAAATAGATTTTTTTTTAAATTGCACATCGCGTGCTTATTTTTTCAATATTTTTATTAAAAAACATTAATGTTTTAATATAAGCTGTTTTTAAAAAAAATTATGTCTGAAATTTTTTTATAAATTACTTTACATAAAAATTTATTTCAACAGATTAACAGGGTTTTGTGATTTATCAATGGCAGGTTAAAGTCGCCGAATTACACGCTGTGTAAACATTCACCAGCCCAGAAATAAAATTTCAATGCACCGATATAATTAACTTTAGGAGTTCTTTTATATACAATTAATAAGTACAAAATTAAAAAGCTGGTAACGAAATTTAAAGACTCGCTGAAAAATAAATTTATCGAAAGTTTTTTATTTGTAAAATATATTTTAGGACCATAGAATTCAAAATAGTCATTAGAACTTATTCAAGTCATAAGATTTACCTGACCAATCCAAGTGACACGCGACACGTGAAATAGTTAGTATAAGTTGCAACAATAATATAATTCACCGTTTGGCAACAGCTCAATAAACCGTGCGTAATATTATTTGTACATTTAGAGTAGATATAATACTTTTCTAGATTTAAAAAAACAATCGTTGGCAAAAAGAAATTCGTAAAATGTCTTCTTCGGCACAAGATTTTCCAATAAAGAATTCATTTTATCCGAATCATGTACATTTATAAAACAAATCAAAAATAATAGTTAAGAGTAGATTGACAGGTTGGATTTTAACTCTTGGGAGTTATCAATATCTAAATTTGTCGTTGGCCTCGTGGTGTAATGGTCAGCGCGTTTGCCTACCTTGCAAGAGGTGTCGGGTTCGATTCCCGACATGGTTGATATGAAATACTTATTTAAAAGGGTGTTTTCACCCTTAAGTATTTCATAGTCCCTGGACTGGTACTTGAAGCGTAAGACTGATCACCTTACCTTCACGTAACAAAAAATGATCAAGGTACGCGGCGATTCGTGTACCAATGCAGTGCTTTAGGCGCAGAAAGGGAATGATGATGATGAAATTTGTTGCAAAAGTAAAGAAAACATTTTTGAGATGAGGATTAGGAAGTCTAGGCATTTACAGGGCTTATGCCCTGTCATCGGCTGGTGTAAGTGGCCACTTTACACACTGTGTAACATCCACCACTATAATAAATGTCAGCCGTAATAATTTTATAATTTATAACTTTATAGTCTATCCACATTTTAAACAAAATATTGTTGATTCAACTATGTGAGATTTTGTTAAACCATTTTGTTTACACGTACGGGTAAAAAAAGAATATTAAAAAAAACAAACTGGTATAAAAAAAAGTATAAACAATAAAAATAAATTTCTGGTGTTGCCTGGTAGGTGAAATAATTTAGCCAGATGAATCTTACTCACATCAATAAAGTTTTCAGCTCTTTTACTGGATAAAAATCAACAGATGGAGGAGTTTTGGAAAGGTGGCTGTTTAAACATAGGCAGAATGGTTAATGTTAGATAGTTTGTAAAGTGGCCTCTTAAACTAGCTAATGACAGGCGACAAGCCCTTTGAATGCCTAGACGTCCACATTCCATTCTCAAAAAGGATTTCTCACTCAGTTGCAATAAATTTAGATCTAAACAACTCCCCAGAGTGTGAAATCCAGCTTGTCTACAAATATTTAGGCATTATTACCTACTGTATTGTATAGGACTCGTCGCACATTATTCATTCGATGTGTATCAGTTAAATTTTAAAATAAAATGCTTTTTTTTTTCTTCAGAATACGGTTTTGAAATTTAACATACTTTAAAAAAAAAATACAATTTATATCATTTCGTCATTTGAATTTTAACAAAAAGTCTTCAAACTTTTTACTAAGCTGTTTATTGTACCATTTTTAATATAATTTACAAGTTTTAAACAATTAATTTTTTTTCATACTTACGTACCCTCTCCCTCATTCATTCCCACACGCACATGTATCCTCTCCTTTATTCATTCACGCATACACACATTCACATACACATGAATACAAACGTCACACAAATACAATTACTAAACTTCTTTTCTTAAATATTATGTGTCATTATATTTACAGTGGATTTTTTAAATTGGCTTTAGTATTGTTAAGATTTTTCTAATTATTTTGTTTATGTAATAGCTGTAAAAATCCCAAATAAATAAAATAAATAAATAAATTATTCTTATTCTTAGTTGTGGAAGTCAGTGCTATGCAAGTTCTTGACGTCACTGCGACCTATGAAGATCTACTGTGACGGGTCATGTCTAAAAAGAGCCTGGATACGGTGTAAAAGGCGAGAGCTTACATTTTGCTAAAATTCCCCCTCTAAGCCCAGATACGCCAAGTATCGGGCTTTTAGGTAGGGGGCGAGCTTTTTAACATTCTCAGGTTTAACCAGAGGTCACCCGAGAATGAGGCTCATTTTATGATGAAAAGCATCACATTCACATAGAATGTGAATAGGTGTTTCCTCATCTGCACTGCAAAACCTACATCTAGAAGTTCCGGAAAGGTTCATTCTAGCAAGGTGTTTGTTCAATCTGCAGTGCCCTGTAAAGGCTCTAGTGATAACCCTAATATTAAGGCACAATCAAAATATTGTTGACTAAGCTTATTGGTATAAGAAGTACAGTACTCTTATTTGTAATCCTGCACATCACTTATCCGGCTCTGCCAGTAATCCGGCGTTTTTATACAGGCAACTACCAAGCGGGTAGCTCGGTTATTTTAAACTACAATAGTACCCTATCGTAATTTTAATTCTTTCGTTATTGTAGTTTTAGAATATGTTCATCAATATAACTTCAACGAGAAAGTTTGTTTTTCATTTTGAAAAAAAATGATATTTAAGTTCAAATGTTTCTTTTTGAGGGCCATTTTCAACGAGTTGTAAATAAATCACTATTAGAAAATGGGAATCAAGTTGGGGTAGAGTGGGATTCGAACCACGGCTTTTGAGTCCGAGATACTGTCCACGGGACCACAACCCGATTTTTTACATTTTAAAATAATTTTTTTAACTTTTTTATTTGTTAATAGACTGTTAAATTAAGCAAAAAAATATGTGTCGTATTATCAGCGCTATGATTTTTTAAAGTTGTGTATTTTTGAAATTACTCCGCGTGTGACGTCTCAGATCTCTTCCGCTTCTTCTCGGTCAGTTATGTCGATTGGTCGGTTGACGTACCGTAAACTGGATATCTTTTACAAATATTTTGTCATTAGGTGTCAGTTTGACAGTACCTACAAGAACAGGTATATACCTAATACAAGGCTAGCACAACGTGAAGGCTTGTCAGTACCGAGATTTTTAAACAAGTATGGCCAAAGAACACTTCATTTTACAATTTCAAAAATTTCCAATTAGATTTCTAAGCAGATTTTAAAAGAAAATGTTGACAAAACATTTAAAGAAAAAATAAACTTAATGGCTAATTATGTAACAAGGCTTTATATTGATTATTACTTTATGTTAACATTGGACTATTCAAATTTTTGTCAATATATATTTGTTTAAAAAATACGTATCCTTATTCTTTAGTTCTTAATAGTGTTAATATTACTTGTAAATTTATGTAATTTCTTTAATTTTTTTCTTTTTAAATAAATATAAAATTACCCTTGTGACAAACCGGTTTGAAGGTTTAGTGGATTTTATTATTTTTCCTTTTATATTTTCTGTTTTTATACTCGTATGTATTTTCTTAAATAAAAATAAATTACAAAAATAGTTACGAGTAATTCATATGAACTAGCGACGTCGTTCGAAGTTGTCATTTTCAAGAAACTTTGCCATGCAATTTTTCTTTTATTTATTTATTTAATCCAATATATAATACAAATACAAAGTTTACAAAAGAAAATGTGTATCCAATAGGTACATATAATTTAATTTCCTTTTTATTTATGGATGTAGCCACTCCACTGGCCCACAGGCACGTTCCAGAGTGTCAGAGTATTATTTATTTTATACATAATAGTACATACTTTTACATCAATTGTTGTGTAAAAATTCAAAAGAAATATGAAAAAAGATTCTAAAACATACTTACATAAGGATTTTCAAGAAATTAAAATTATATTCTGATATATGAAACATATTCCTCAGATTCCTGTCTAGTCTTTTTAGCAATCCATTTATGGACTAGAGTTTTGAAAACATTTTTTTTATTCTGCTTACAGATATGTTCATACTTAAAACGTTGTATAGCTTAGGGGCTAGAAAATTATAGTGCCTTCGTCCGTAATTTGTTTTTTTCTTTGAAAGCATAAGTATTGTTTTTTGTCTTTGCCTAGTGTTGTAAATTTGTTGTCCGTCATTATGTCGGTCAGGTTTTTGGTGGAAGTGTCTTAAAATTATCTTTATGTATATTTGCCTTATGTCTGGTACTGGAAAATCTGTGAAAAGTCTGTCTGTAGAGTATTGGTAAGATTTTTTGTTGGCTACTCTTAGTAAGACTTTTTGTGCTTTCATTAATGGCCCTAATGTAGTTTTACTTGTTCCTCCTCATCCAATTATTCCGTAACTGATAATCGATTATTATTTAATAATTAAATTTTCTATTTTTTGAAGAATATTTATTGTTTACAGAATCGATATGAATTTGCGTTGTAATTACATTTAAATATGCATATTTATTTATTTTCATAAAAGGTAGGTATTACATTATTATTTCAGGGTAACTCTTATTTATATTTGTATATTAATTCGTCTTTTATAATTATAAAAAGAAAATTTCCTCGGTATTTATAAGAAAAGCCAAACACAGTGACGAAAGCGTCTGTTACACGTCTGTTGTTAAACTAAACCATAAATTTGCAACGCTTTTGTTCTATGCAATAGAATGAAATGACATCGCCAAAAGTGGGCAGCGCGTAATTACTCTGAGGTTCAAACCAACGTAGCATCCCTTTATTAATTGAGTCGATTATACTTTTATATTGTTTTCCACACTGAAATCGACATCCATAAAACATAAATAAATTCACAATATTTACCATGCATATTGGTGTGCCTACCTAGTACCTATGTACCTTACACATTAAAAAAATAACCGCATAAATAAATAAATGTAATATAAACATAAATCATTAAGCTTTGAGGTACCAACTCAAATCCTATTAATTACATACGGTTTGTTGATTTGTGACGGCTGTTTGTAATTTAATTCTAACTGTCCAAACAAAACGTTATTTTAAGTAATAATTTTTGTTTCCATGTTACGAAAGTCTGTAATACGTATGTGTAAATGTTTTATTTGCCGAAGCAATACTTATCAAATAAAGATAAATGGTTTCTAAGATAAAATAATTAAGCATCTATAGATGTATGTAGAAAGAAAGATCTAGATTACGAAATTTTTCTTTTTGTTTGATTATTTTTATATATGTCTTTAATTATTTTCCAGAAATCTTAAAATCAATAGCAAATATTAAAACATTTAAGTTTGTAAGTGAAAATTCTTGATGGAAGTTCATTGTGATTTACTATAGAAATAAAAGGCGAGTGATTCATTAATCCACAAATTTGGAATATCCAGTGACCGGTTTCATCGTTTTCGCGACATCTTCATTTTGTTCGTCATCATCATAATAAGCTCGACAGCCCTGGGTAGACCTCAGTGGCAAGCGGTGAGTTTTTATATTGGCAAGCTACGAAAACTCTGATAAAATGTCAATAGCGGTAGTATGGCATATAAAAAAAACAGATCTATTTTATATTTGATAAATAATCCATTCCAATCGGCACAAGCGGCTAATAGTTTTTAACATTTGATTAACGAAACATGCATAAAAAAAAACATGGTTGCAAAAAAAACTGGAACCCGTAAGGGCTCGAACCCCCGCCCTTGTCATTAGAAAGCAACGACCCATCCGCGCGGCTCTTTCATATTCCAACACATCTGTCGAGAAAATAATTTATAAAACGTACCGGTTTATCTTTGCATAAGTCTGACTATTCCCATCCTCTCTCCTCTCTTCATAGTGTTATTTTTATCTATATTTTTCTCATTCGCATAAATAAAGGTTTCAGCTCTTGAAATTCACAAACATCAACTGCTGAAAGAATTAAGGTAATATAGATGTTCAAACATGGGCAGAATGGTGAATGTTACACAGTGTGTAAAGTGGCCACTTAAACCAGTCATTGACAGATCATAAGCCCTGTAGATGCCTAGACTTCTATATTACCTTCTCTTAAATGTTCTTCATCTCTGTTGTAATATATTAAATTGTTTTGTTTAAATATTTACACAATAATCTTTAAATTAAAGTCCTGGGTAATTGTAAAGATATAGCAGGTTGTAAATTAAAAAAACTTTTTTAACTTATCCTACATTAATGATTATTATATTTTAAAATCATTACATATTATACCATATTTTATTAAAAATTAAGACTATCATGAAAACAAAAAAAACTGTTTTGCATTAGGTATAATTTGAGCATAATATGTCTTACTCATGTATTAAATTCACTATTCTTAATATTTGGATTCGGAAGAACTTGTGACGTAGTTCAATTTTGATTATATTTTTTATACGTTTTCGAGATATTTCCTCGAACAAATGCTCTTACTATTACCGGGTGCAAGAAAAGATTTTTCGTATCCAATTTCCCGTAGTACTGAACTTCCTTATTACAACATCGAATATTTGTTTAACTTTTTGTACAAATGGAAATTTCTTCCAACCAACCAATCAAATAAAAGTATTATTTATATAATTCAAGTTACAAAACATATTCAATAGAAAATATTTAAAAAAAGCTAAAGATAAATAAAAATAGAAATAACTGTATTTGCATATAAATAACTTAAAAACAATACTACGAGTATTACTCAATGGGAAGAAGGAAAAAAAGAGAAAGAGGAAAGAGGAAAGGCGGAGAGATTAAGGAAGAGAAAGGAGATGTTTCTTTAGACGTGATTTAAACAGGGATACTGCAGTAACATCTATGATGGTAGATGGGAGATGATTCCACAGTCGAGCGGCATGGACACTATATGAGTTAGGAAGAAAAAAAAATACCCAGGCATGAGATAAAACAACATGTTTTTATTATCCTGAATTCATCGGGAATCGAACACAGAACTCCAGGGCGTGGGCGAGCGTCTTAATTAGTACAGCATAGTGGCCGCCTCTCGGTACAATAAGTATATTTGAAATCTAAAAATCTAACTGACATGAGTTTGAACCTCGACATTTGGCACCTCAATTATGAACATCTAGATAACTTTCACGACGAAACGTCTCGTAATCGGTATTAAAGCCTTCAGGGAGCGAAATGTCCTGGATAATATGGTCCCGGATTCCCCCGGGAAAATGACGACACCGCGAACGGGAATTCATCAAACCCGGAAAAACGATTGATACAAAATTTCCATAGCATCGTTCCGCCGTTTTTATTAATTATTAAAATTAAAATACAAGAAGTAACATCGCTTTTGATTTTAGTAGTGTATTTTAATTCAACAATGTTTGAGTATGTCCAAAAGCTTGCAGACTGGCTGGATTTCCTCCCTAGGGAGTTATTTATATTAAAATTTATTTCAACATAAAGAGAAAACATTTATGTGAAGGGAATATGGAAGTCTAGGCATTTACAGGGCTTATGGTCTGCCATTGGCTGGTTTAAGCGGCCACTTTACACACTGTGTAACATTCACCATTCTGCCCATATTTGAACATACACATTTCTTCAACTCTTCCATCTGTTGACTTTTGTGAAGTAAAAGAGCTAAAACACAAAAAACATTAACCTTCCATTTTTTGTACATGTATTCTTGTCGAATGCAACCCTAGTCCATTAAAAAAATATTTATGCTCGTAACTTTTTTTTACGGATTCGATTAAAAATTTAAATATCTGCAAACACGCGCAGCGCAATGATCTACATTTAGCTGAAAACCCCACGTAAATCGGTTTTGCCGTTTGAAGAGTTCAGTGACATCACATGCACAGAAGAAATATAAATGTAAAGATGAACCAAATCTGATGGTATGTTCGAGCATTGTGTAGCTAAAATAGTTTCTTACATCATGACTGTGACATTGCCAAAAATAAACGAGATGAAAGCTGTTTAAATTATGTTGGATATTCGCGTCCATTAGGAGAATGACCGAGATTTTATTAGCCCGTAAGCTGCCATCCGAGTGAATTACGGAGAAAAAATGAATACAACTTTGTTATTTTCGTTTTATATTTCAACTAGTTCGCGATTTATACGGACACTTAATTAGTAAGATGAGATTTAAACGCTAAATTAATTTGGACTGCTTGAAGAGACAGATAAGTGTAGGTTTAAGTAATTATTTTGTAAGTGTCTTAAATACTGGTGCCTGTTTACCACGGGTACACTTCTCCATATTAAGTAATGCTCGTTTTACGGGGGTAAGAAAATGATATAAGATCTTGTGCAGTATTTGACACAATGAATATTGATTTATTTTAATAAAATAAATAAAACTACTTTTTCTTTAACCACTAATTATTTTTATTTTTTTCCATCGAACAGTTTCAAAGCAAACAAGATTCTTCGTCAAGGTTTACGTTACTAATGAATTGATTCCTTTTTTATTTTTATCATGTTCACTAAATACAACACGTGGACCCAATAAATCAAGTCGTTTTTTCCTTACACGGGTGGTAGTTTGATATCACTCTTTTCGAAGTTAGACAGGAGAGGACTAAAATAAATACTGTTTATTTTGTTATTTATTATTGTTTTCTTATTAATGATCGCTTTTTTAATTTCTACGATTTCTAAGTTGTCTAATTTTAATATTTTATTTTTAACATGAAGTACTTTTAATCCAGTGTTTTTATTGAAGTTATGATTATTTTCTATCAGATGATTGGCGAATTCCATGCGAGGTCTGCGAGAATTGCGAGGTCCACGTGAAGTATTTAGTGAACATGATAAAAATAAAAAAGGAATCAATTCATTAGTTACGTAAACCTTGACGAAGAAGCTTGTTTGCTTTGAAACTGGTCGGTGGAAAAAAAAATAGTGGTTAAAAACAAAGTTGTTTTATTTATTTTATTATAATGAATAACCACAAAGTTAGTGCTTCAAATATAAACTTTATATTTATTTATTGATCAACGGTTCAAAGAACAACAAATTACAACAGGGATGGCGAGCATTTCAAGGAAGGGAATATGTACGTCTGGACATTAACAGGGCTTATGACCTGTCATTGGCTGGTATAAACTACGTATATATATATACAAATGTCTTTAAATGCTATTTGCGTTGCTTGGCAATCGAGATGGGAATCTTCCCCTTCAGGGAGGGTTACCTTTCTTCTTTTCCTTCAATCAGTCAGCGCTTAAAATTTTGGTTATTCCCGATCACTGGGCTACGCAGTTTTTATCAGGTCACGGTAAATATAAACAATTTTCTTTTTCTTAAATACTGTTGATGCTCCTTCGTGCTTCTGTGGTCTTGTCCCTTTCTAGAGGGGCTCTACGATTACCGAATGGACCTTTTCGCTTAGTTAATCTTTAACGAGAATTATTCAAAACATTTTAAGAATGTAAATTTCAGTTACAGCGTCTATCATCATGTTAAGATGTTATAATATCTTGGTGATGGACGCCGTAATGCGATCCGAAATGTCGGAAATGAGTGCGAACGACACACGGGATAAAAACCCGGAAAAAAACTCATTGTTTATCCGAACGGCAATTTAAAAGGTACATAAATGTTAACATATCGTAGGGTTTTAAAAAATAGTAACTGCAAGAAAGCATCTGGCATATTATTTTCCACAAAGGGGTTTTCTAAAGTTTTCCGAAAAAGTTGAACAAGAAAAAAGTTTTGTAGACCAATTTTGCTTTCAATATGTCAGTATGAAAATAATGTTACTACAAATGTCCAGAGTGGGATTTTATCAGAATTTTTGTTTATTTTTTATTATCAATATTTAAAACGTTAAAATTGTGTCATTTTTGAATAAATGGAAACATTTTATATAGATAAAGTGTAGATTTCGGAAGCTTTTGTTCGCGTCGTAGTAAAACGGTCAGTGCGTTTGCCTACCACTTAAGAGTGAAATCTAGTATTTGTCTACAAACATTTGGCCAAACTCAAAATGTTGTGTATTAAACTAACTGAAGAAAGAATTGAAGAAAATTTTCAACCATCCTCCCTGAGCCCTGGTCCCGTTTGATGTAAGGGAGCGAAGTATGGACTTGGAAAAACAGGGATAAAAGTAGACTAAATGCTCTCGAAATGCGATCTCTCAGGCAAACGTGTGGTAAAACTATGTACGATAGATGCAAAAATGTTGAGATCCGTACATTATGTAAGGCTGAGATAAGCACTATCGACAAAATCACGAAGGAGATCTGCGTTGGTTAGGACATGTAGAGCGAATGGACAGCTAAAACACGGCTAATAGAACCTACGATGCGAATGTTGATAGATGCAGAAAACGAGGAAGACCAAAAAAGACATGGCACGATCAAGTCCATCAAAAACTTGAGGATGGATATGTCAAAAGTAGGAATAATCGGCGCTCGTGCACGAGAAGATGTATGAATGTAGAGGAAGCGAGATTTGTATGTAAAGATACAGCGATGTGGCGTTCTATACTCTCTGCCAACCCTTACGGTGAAACGGCGTGATGGTTTGTTTGTGATATTGTTCTGATATTTTCGTATTTTATCAATATTAGTTTCGTTCTTCGTCTTCAATTACATCAGTGGCTCATTTATGAATAAATTTAAAAAAATTTAGTTGAAAGAATTCAGTAATAAATATGAGGGATTAAAAGCAAACTTACAAATCTCCACCAAAACAATTAGTTATTGATGCCAAAATAAACTATACCTAAAAATCTACCTACCTAAATAATAGCGCAATTCAAAACCGACTCTAAATCTTGCAAAAAAAAATATGCTACTTGACACTGTAAACTCTGTCTTTGCATACATACCTCGCTTCCCCTACATTCATACATCTTTTCATGCACGAACGCCGATTCTTCCTACTCTTGAAATGTCAATCCTCAGATATTTTGATGGACTTGATCGTGCCACGCCTTTCTCGGACTTTCTTGTTTTCTGCATCCATCAACATTCGCATCGTAGATCCTTTTAGCCGTTCTTTTGCTGTCCATTCGCTCTACATGTCCAAACCAACGCAGCGCCCCTTTCTTGATTCTGTCGATAATGCATGTCTCATCCTTAGGTAGTTCACGGATATCGACATTTGTGCACCTATCATAGATCGTTTTACCGCACATTCGTCCGAAAGATCGCATTTAATTTAAATTTTAGTTTAACGACAAAAGTGATATGTATGGTTTCGGTTTGCGCTTGCGATTCTCGACCTGAGTATCTACGGCCCGTTGTACTGCTGTAAACTGTAGTAAACTTTGTGATTGATAATCATGTAATGGTTTTTGTCCGTATGGGTGACTCTATTAGTCAAACAATATACTATCGTTATCTCATGGACGGAGTAAGGCTTGAAAGGGCTTCAACGTCCAGAGATCTCGGGGTGTTGTTTGATGCTCAGTTATCTTTTAATCTTCATATGGTTAATATATGTAATGACTCCCTTAAAATGCTTGCTTTTGTTCTTAGAAATGCCAAGATCTTTTCTAACACTCAGATTATGAGGACATTGTATAATTCCTTGGTAAGAAGTCGTTTGGAGCTTAGTTCCATTATTTGGTCGCCACATGAGACTCGATACTCTTTGATTGTGGAGAGAGTGCAGAAAAAATTTCTGCGCTATCTGTACCTAAAAGAGTGTGGATATTATCCTTGGCTCTTCCCAACTGACTTTTTACTGGGGACGCTAGGCTATCAGTCATTATGGAGGAGGAGGGACGTTCATTTGGGTGTTCACTTTTTTCCAGGTGATCGCTGGTCGCATACGTAACTCAGAAATTCTGATGGATGAAATTCTGATCTTCGACAAAAACAGCATCGATTGTTTTACCTACCGCGATGCAGAACCAACCTGCCAGTGGTTATGCCGGTTGGTAGAGCAATCTTGCTACTTAATCGCATCACCTCGGATGTCGACATATTTCACGACAGTGGGCCTTCCCTTAGGAAAGCACTTTCTCACTTTTAATTTTTCTTTTTACATTTTGTTATATTATTTTAATAACATAACTATCTACTGTAATTTGTGATCTATTATTGTATTTAGAATGCATTGGGTCTTTTTTCTGTAATGTTCTAAATATCTGAATAAATAAATGAAATGAAATGAGGCGTATTATTACTCTAAGGGTTCGTGTCAATACTTTTTTTTAGTATGTTACTCTATAGAGCACGTCCATGTGTATTTTAAATACAAAATTTACTTAACACTTATCATCTGACTAACTTTCCAAACTCCAATCTCCAAAAAAAAAAAATTTACAGAAGGGGGAAAAACAGCATACTTTCAACAAATTATACTGTTTTTTCATCCTCTTGTGAATGTTTTATTTTATAGATTGGAGTTTTGCAAGTTAGTCAGACGATAAACAATACAGAGTGTAGATGTTTTTTAAATTGACTTTAATTTATTGTCTTGTATTTCACTTAAAGATTATTCTCATCGTTTCTTTGAATCCCTTAAAATATGACAAATGTATGTGTATATTTATGTTTTTCCTTTTTTTAAAAATGTCATTACTATTTTATTTTATTTTTACATCTGAGCATGTTTTTCATTCTTTATTTTAATTCTTAAATTTTGAATTACTAATTTTCTTCATTTTTAATATTATTTCCATAAACTAACCGTATTACAAAATAAAGCCTTTAGAATCATTTTGAAAAAAAAACAGATACACGAGGGCAAAGTCGATGGTAAATGAAATGAAATTATTAACATATAAACAAAGAATATTTTACAATACAATGATATTTGTTCATAAAATTATAAACTCTAATAAAAAAACAGAATTTTGGAAAAAAATTGATCGGAACCAGCATGAACACGATCACAATACATTTAGGAAAAAGGCAAAGTCACAAAATTCAATTTTATTTAAAGCAATTAAAAAGTATTACGAAATGGAAAAAAATATTTATGAAGAAAAAAACATATCAAAATTTAAAATAATGGTCAAGACATATGTGATAAACAATTTATAAATTAAATATATTTTCAATGTTATTATTAGAACACACATAACAATATGTATGATATGTGTGCAATACTTTAAGATTTAAATTTAAAAAAAAATACTAACTACAAACTACAAACTTTAAAATAACTTTTTTTACTTTAATTAAAATTTTTAAACAACTTCCATTTATGTATTTTTTTCTTTTTCTTTCTTGTACTTTCGTTAGTAACCTTACATATAATTACTTTATAATATGGAAACTTCACTGGTCCATTAGAGTTAAGTCTTAACTGTGTAAAATATAAAACTTTGTAACTGTACTGTATGCTTCCTAAATAAATAAAAAAAAATGGTTTTGTTATATTATTTTAGCACAAATTGTTAAAAAAATTGTTTTTAAGTATTAATAGGTCGACGGGCACAGTACATTGCGATGTTGCCAAATGACGAATTATTATTGTTGCACCTCGTATTCACTAATTTCACGTGTCGCAAATCATGAGGATCCGTCAGGTAAATCATGAGAGTGCAAATATTACTTTTGTGGTTTTTGTTTTTGCATATATTTTGTTTTGTTCGTGAGCCTTTCAATTTCGTTACCTGCTTTTAAATATTGTACTAGTTAAATATTACCAAGAGAACTCTTAAAGTTAATTAATTATATTGGTGTATTGAGAATTTATTTCTGAACATCGCTTCGTCAGTAAAGTTGAACAATGAAGACTGCCACGAGACAGTCAGATGAAATTTAATTACCGGAAATTTTAGACGCTTGTAATTGCCGTGTTTACATCAAACATAAGCTAATTATTAATTTTATTTTCAACTCATAAATTTTTTTGAACATAATATGCACCTTAGAAGGTAAAATACTTCTTTTTGCCGTTTTGAAGTTAAAATGCAGAAATAATCGCAATAAGTTATTTTATACGTAAATACACACCGAAATCCACTTTCGTAATAAACATACTGTTTTAAACAAACAAACCATCACGCCTATTCTCCATAGGGATAGGAAAAGAGGATAGAATGCCATATCACTCCATCTTTGCATACAGACCTCACTTTCTCTACATTCATACATCTTCTCATGCACGCTCGCCTATTATTTCTACTTTTGAGATGTCCATCTTCAAGTATTTGATGGACTTGATCGTGCCATGTTTATCTCAATCTTCCTCGTTTTCTGCATCCATCAACATTCGTATCGTAGATCCCTTCAGCCATTCGCTCTACATGTCCAAACCAACGCAGCACCCTTTCTTGATTCTGTCGATAATGCATATCTCAGCTTTACACAGATCACGAAACTCGACATTTGTGTACCTATCATACATCGTTTTACTTTCATCATAATTTTTCCAATTCCATACTTCGCTCCCATACATTAGAGTTGGCACTAGAACTCCGTTGTAAACTGCTAGTTTAGCCTTCTGCGATAAACATTTGTTTGCCAAAGTAGATTTCAGTGCACCGTTCATCCTGTTCTCGGCACTCACCCTCCTTTTAATATCTTTCTCGGTCTTTCCATCCCTAGTAAACATACTTCCTAGATACACAAATTCTTCTACCCGATTCAGAATATATCTGTTCTCACTGATCTCACATTTAGTTATATTTTCATCTCTTTCAAAAACCATCACTTTCGATTTATTTATTTATTTTATTTATTTATTCAAACGCCTTTTAGGCTTTTACATGTTTTACATACATAGATAAAAATAAAGACGGACATGTATTTTACAAAGAAGTAGCAAAAAATACATAAATGATTTTTAGAAGAAAAAGAAAAATATCAAAAATATCATCTTTACGTATTAGTATAAAAGTGGAAAGAACAGAAGTGCATTTTTAAATATGAAGACAGAAATGCATTTTACACAAAGAAAGGAGCAAAAATAAAAATGAATAAAGAAGAGAAAGAAAAATAAAAATTAAAAAAAATAATAAAAAATCATTACATATTAGTTGAAAATATATGATTTATCAACATTCATAAGCAAATCGCTTTTCTTGCATACATCGTAGACTTTTGTTACCAAGAATTGCAGGTCTTCTTTGCTGCTAGCCAGAAAAACACGGCATCATCCGCTTACAGAAGACAGTTAACTGTTATACCACTAATTTTTGCTCCCATTCTTAAATCTTTCAGTTCTTTCATACAGTTATAAATTTTGTAAAAGGCATTTTTGCCGTATATGTTCCTATTCTTACTCTCAAAGGTGGGGGTCAGTGCTATTCAAGCTTCTGACGTCACTGCGACCTGTGAGGTTCTATTGTGATGGGTCTCCGTGAAAAGTTCTCGCCCTCTTAGCCCAGGTCTATAAAGAGCCTGGCTACTGTGTGGAAGGCGAGAGTTTAAATTTTGCCAAATCTCCCCCCCCAAACCCAGGTCCATAAAGAGCCTGGCTACTGTCTGGAAGCGCAAGATTTTATATTTTGCTAAATATGTTTTATTTATACATTTTATCGTCAATATAATTCTTATGTTCACTTTGACCAGCTAACAAGGGTACACACCCCGTTCCAAGCTGGCCAATTACATTTAAATACATGATAATGGTTTACAAGTTAATAGAAAGCACAGACTAATAAAATATAAACTTGTATGCACATTTCGATACATATACACACACACATACACATACACACATATACATATAAACATACATACACACACACACATACACATACACACATATACATACATACACACATACACACACACACACACATACATACACCCATGCACATATACATATATATATTCATAAAACATTTATTGAATATGATGCAAAACTTCATGATTAGCATTTGTACAGATATTTTTTTTAATTATTCTTTTTTTTATATTTTATTTTTGACATCCAGTAAGCATCTCCAATCCGCGGCATGCATAAATACTTCTGACTCCCTACGACCAATGTCATGAAAGAGCGAGGTCAACACGTTCCGCAAAAATATCATAGATTTATTCATATAAACCATTGACGTCATTCAAAGTAGTAAAAAAATTCTTTTACACTATCAGGAAACTTTGCCGTACAATTTAATGCTCCATTTTTTACCGCGCGCAAGAAAACATTTATTGTATCGAATTTCCCGTACGGCTGAAGTTCCTCATTATTAAAATTATATTACTATACCCAAATATAACAATCGACCTACAGTAGGTATATTATATATATATATATATATATATATTTTGTTTCCGAATAGGGATACATTATTTATGTAATTGTTTGTGTCATGTACACAATTAACTACAAACTAAATACGCTTGTTATTTCATTGTGCGACAATGTAATAATCCTTGAAGCTGACACAGACACCCCATAGACTTCAAAACAAACTTAGCTTACGGATACACATAAAGACAAAGCCGGAAGTGGGAGATATAATTTCTTCCCTATTTCCGTCAGTATTAGAAATAGTATTAGAATTATTTTAGATTATGTAAATACGCTTACTGTCTTTTGTACAGTAGAGCTCCCACGCCCACGTGTAGAAAGATTTATTTAATAATTAAAACGAAAATTTGGAATATTTCACACAAGGGAATATATAAGTCTAGGCATTTATTTATTTGACGATTGAGGGTATTAGAAGACAGCTAATGGATAACTTATTAAATCACATTTATTAAAATTTATCTGTAGAAACTCTTAAATCTGTGATTGTGGTGAGAATATTGGTGATTTGAACCATTTAATTTTTAATTGACCTTTAATGGAAAGCAGAGACGAATTGATTAAGGAAATCCTGATTCAATTTATGACATTACTAATTAACATCCAAATCTTACTTTCATGTATAGAAACTGTGGTATAATTTCTGCAATATGTAAAAATTTATCTGATAACAGCATGTATATATAGATCTTAATGATTTAAAATAATTTCTTTGTCTGTAACACATTTTAAAATGTATATATTAATTAATTGCTACATAATGTTATAAAATGTTGTAAAATATAATCATCAAATAATCATTAAGTTCTTATTATGTAAATAAAAGGTAATATACTACTGCTTTACAAAAATATAATTATATACAAGAATAATTGACTGTACAGAACTACTTAGTATAATAATAATACACGTGCCACCCAGGATTTGTAGACGGTACCACCTGTTTCATGTACCAAGAAGTAAAACATCGTATGTTAAAAATGCTTTTTTTCGTAGGACTTTTTCAGTGTACAATACACAATTTAAAGATATAAATGACACAAACATCACTCGGTCAGATTTAAAATTTACACTAAAAATGCATTATGTAACTTAGTAGACATTATAATAATAAATATGTACATCTCCCTTCCCCTCCTTATCCTCTCTTCAAGTACTCTTGTCCTAATCCCGCCCAATTTACAATAACTTTCTGTTCTTAAAAATATATAAAAAAATTCTTTGATTATTGAAAAATATTTACATGAAAATAACATTTTTATATGTATAAACATATATTTATTTATTTAATATGTAATATATTTTCTTTACTAACTTTGTTGAAATCTGTTATAAGTTCTGAGTTTTTACACTATATCTGTTTGTTTACTATCAATATGTATGTAGAACTGTTGATTTCCCAAATAAAATAAAATAAAATAAAATAAAATAAAAATAAAACATTAATAAGTTCTCATAAACTATCTTTATATGTAGAATAGTAAACCTATGTCAAATATTACACCTCTCTCCCGCTTCCACTCCCACAAAGTCTACTATAAATTATTGAGTCTTTCTAATTTTGTTATAATAATTTTCTATGTATAAATGTGTCCATAAAAATGCCCATTGGGCGTATATATATAAATGAATAAATATGTTTTCATTATAAATATTTGTTGTAAAATATGATTATCAAGGTTTTGGGTGTTTTTTATTATGGCGATTTATGTTTTATTTCCAATGATTGTAATTTTAATTTTGAGGTCTATTATGTTCCATGTACCTATTTTTAAAATGTTTAAGGTATATCTTTTTTTTCTGTCTTGTCTGTAATATTGTTTTGCTCACATTTAGCAGTTGGAAACACTGTTTGTTTTCTTGCTAGTATTACCAAGAATGGTAAAAGCCATAATAAATGAAAAAAAAAAACGCAAAGTTTGCGGTGTCAAGTAAAATGGTTAAAATCTGTTTTTGCAAGATTTAGAGATGGTTTTGAATTACGCTAGTATTTAGGTAGGTAGGTTTTTATGTATTGTTTATTTTAGAATGAGAGGAGATTTCTAAGTTTGCTTCTTATACCCTCAATTAAACGTAGTTATATAAAAAATTGCACTTTTGTGAAAATAATCAAATCTACACAACAGTTAGAATGTTTTTGACTTTGAAAAATGATAAACAATGAATGCATTCGTTTTTTTATACAACAAACAAGAATCTTATTATGTATTTGACCAGTTTTAATGATTTTTAAAGTACCGAAAGATTTAAATTTATTTCAACAGAGAGGAAAAAATTTTTGAGAAGGGTATATGGAAGTCTAGGCATTTACAGGGCTTATGAGCTGTCATTGGCTGGTTTAAGTGGCCACTTTACACACTTTGTAACATTCACCATTCTGCCCAAGTTTGAACATCCACATTTCCTCAACTCTTCCATCTGTTGACTTTTGTGAAGTAAAAGAGCTGAAACCTTTATCACGACAACAAAATTTTTTTCCTCTCTGTTGAAATAAATTTAAAAATGAACAACTCCCTAGGGAGGAAATCCAGCCAGTCTGCAAGCATTTGGACATAATCAAACATTGTTGAATTACTACCGAAAGATTTTTCTAGTGCTGTGGGTGTTTTCTGAAAATTGAGAAATACCGTTTTTGTGATCGACACATTTTCGGAAGGTGATTGATACAGTTTTTTGTATGAAACAAAATTGACATTACTGCACCCGATAAAACTAATATCCCATTTTTGCAATATAATAGACTGGCTGCATAATACGTTCAATTGTAGCCTGCGTTGCTTTACGGGCTGTTTAACCCATCACGCAATGCAGACTGTAAATATAAGTTAGAAGTTAATGAATAGAAAACAGATAGCTGCTAAACTACCGATATGTACAGAAAAATAGAGCCATATTATCAGCAGAATCTGTATTCAGCAAGCGAATTATCATATTAATGGTCGAATTCTGACTTGCATTCGTACTGTTTCTGGGTGCGTAAAACAGTGCATGAGATCTCGCTTTAGTAACATTATTGGGAACATACAAACTGATCTCTTTCAGTATATTTGGATTATATGTATGTACTTCCGGACATCTGCTGATGGAAATGTTTTCCAAGAAAAATTTGACGACGAGATTCAAGGATGTTGTAATCCAGCATCCCTGCTAGAAATACAGGGCTTATGACCTGTCATTGGCTGGTTTAAGTGGCCACTTTAGGCACTGTGTAACATTCACCATTCGGCCTGTTTATTTATTTTATTAGGGAACAATAACGCCTTTGCCGATACTGTGCGCAAAAGACAAGTACATGTCGTTGTTTTTTTAAAAAAAGAGCATTAGAATTTTCTGTGTCAGTACGTTTCAGGTTTTTCAAAAATAGTTATCATATTTGTGTACGTCTGTCCGAAGACAGCAGATACAACTGGGTGCTTTTAAGGGTTTTTTATGGTTCTAGCTACCATGATAAACAATTTATTAAAAAAACAAAACTATGAGAACACGCCAATGGTGAAGATGGATAAATGAACAAACACAAACTTGCTTACACTGAATGAAAAAAAATGCAATATTATCCATTTTTAATCTAGAAAAAAGTGTACCATACGGTACATGTTGAGACCATGATGAATAAATTTAATGATACTGGAGTAAAATTTCAAGCTTATAAACTACTAAAATCAAACTTAGCAAATCGGAAACAGTATACATTAAACATATTGTAAATTTTGGAGTTCCACAAGGATCTATTTTGGGTTCACCATCATATATTTTATATGTTAATGATTTATCACTGTACAATTTTAAAGGAAAAATTATTATGTATGCCAACGACATTGGACTATTCTGTAAAAATTAAACAGACGTATTAACAAACAATGACATAAGACCTGATTATGTTGACTAAATAGACAAACACAAACGTACTTGCACTTGACAAAAAAATGCAATATTATCTATTTTGAATCTAGAAAAAAATTACATAAAATAGATGCTCACATAAATAATGAACGACTAACTGAAATTAAACATGTTAAATGCTTAGGACTAACAATAAACAGACAATTGACACGGACAATTCATATCAACAATTTAATTAGCAAAGTGGCGACATTATCAAGTCTTTTTTAATCAAAAACTTTGTTCCAAAAACGGAAAAAAAAATAATGAGCGAAACCTATGTAAAACCTCAAATATGTTATATGCAACTACGAGTACTATGGGGCACAGGAAATCAAAATGACATAAACAGACTACAAAGACAGCAAAATAAAATAATAAAGTTAGTATATGACCTACCCTATCTAACGGCAACTAAAGAACGTTTTAAACAAACTAAACAATTAAATGTAACTGAACTCTTTAAATTAGAATCCTTTAAAATTTATTCATAAATTAGCCACTGATGTAATTGTAGACGAAGAATTAAAACTTGTAAAAAACTGTAGTAAACATGAACACAATACGAGAATATCAGAAAAATATCACATATAACCTTTTAAAACGAGAAAACGACAATCGAGACTAATAAACCATGGACTGAAATTATACAATAAACTACCAGACAAACTAAACAAAAGATTTGGACAACCTTTACAAAAGATGTTAAAAATATTATTATTAACAGTAGAATGTGAATTTTAAAAGTAAAAATACTTTGTTAAATGTATGTAACCCGTAAGGGTTTATCAATGAAAAATTTAAATAAAAAAATAAAAAATATATTTATAGTGAGTAAAAAAATCATTTCTCTAGTGCTATTATCTAGGAAATAATATTGCAGAAAATACGTGAATACGTTTGTGTTAACGAAATGCGGACTGTCGCGAAAAAACGAAATTCAATCACTTTTGTAAAAGGTTGGAAATATTTGAATCTAGGAAAGGAGCACGGAAATGGACCTGCCTTTGATGCCAGGAAGATGATCTTCTATTTTAGGCACAGGATGATAAAAGTTGACAGTAAATTATTATATTAAACGACTTCTTACAATAATTTTTACAATGACACGCAACGAATCCAAAAATTCTTATGCAAGTTTAATGCATAGAATTAAGAATAGTTCAGAAGGAGCGTAGAATCATATTTGAATGCATCGGACTGTGTCCGAAAATCCCCCCACTATGTCCCACTTTCACCGCGTGCATTCGCGATGTCGCCGCGTAATGTTGCACGATAGGAAAAAAATAATCATAACACAAATGTAAGGTCAAAAAAAAAAAATCTGTTAATTTCTCTAACATTTTTATTTATTTATTTGACACTTTATATACATATACAATAAATATACATACAAGGGTGGGCATATTGCTTTAAGGCAATTTCTTCCAACCTACCCAAACCGTTCAGTTTAAGAAAATTATAAATACATGGAGTTATTGAATCTTACAATTTTATACAAAAATTAAAAGCAAAGATTAAGAAAAATAAATATGTATAAAAAAAATTAACACTATACTATGAAAATAGGAGAGGGAATGGGAAGGAAAGAAGAAGGATAAAGGAACAATTTAAATATTTGGATGGTGACATTTCAATCTTGACTTAAATGTAAATAAAGAAGGGGCGTCTCTAACATTAGTGGGTAGATAATTCCACAATCGAGTGCCTACTACTGTGAAAGAGGAGGCAAGAAAATTAGAGCGATGACTGGGTATTAAAAGGGTTCTCTCGTTACTAGAACGAAGAGATAGTCCGTGTTGTGAAAGAGGTTGAATGAGCTCTCTCAGATAAACAGGCGAAGTGGGATTATTTAAAATATTGTAAAGAAGTGATAGAATGTGAATGTTTCTTCTATGCCTGATACTGAGCCAGTGTAGTTGCGTGCGATACTCGGTTATGTGGTCAAATTTGCAAAGATTAAATATATAACTAATACAAATATTCTGCAATCGTGCACGCGTATATTTACAAAATATTTATTGACACAACAGAGTAGATAAGTAAAGAGTCATTTAAAAAGAGCAATTGAATTAATGATTTTTGAACTTAAAATATAAAACAAATTTAATTTTACATAAAACAGATATTTTTATATAATGTAAAAAAATATTTGATGTTTTATAGATAATGTCGGTCAAATATCTACCACAAAGTTATTTAATCCAAGGTCCAATTTTCATTAGTTCTCTCATTAGATGAGCAAAGTAAGGTAAAAAAAAATACCATCCTGGTAACACTAACGAAATGTCCATTTTGATTTCTTCGATAATCTGACAGATGAAAAAATAATTCAATTTTAAGTTATGTATATGCTACTTACACATTCATTTGCTGATTACACACGGAATGTGATCCCATATTGTTTCATTAAGATCCTAGCAGTATTTCTACACTTTAAAGGACATAGTTGAATTCAAATCGGGAGTTGTGTACTGAGCGACGTCTACAAAGAAACTAATGGGTCAAAACGTAAAACTACGCATTTACGAGTAGTTTAGTCGCTTTCGGTTTAATGCTTTATGCGGTTTCTGGACTATTCTTAATTTTATGGTTGAATGTAATGCTAACACTTTGTTTATAATGTTCCAAATTCAAATGTTCTTTTTTTTTATTTTGATGTTAGGGTAGGTACCAGAAAGATGTGTTAAGGGAAACGAAGGTAATCGGCAAGGAATTATATCAATAAATGCCATGTTATACAAAATAGTTTATGTGAAGAAAAGTGAGACTACGTTTCCTCGTAAGGTCTCAGGTTTGATTCCTGGAAGGAGATGTGAACATTGGATTTAAAGGTGGTTTTACACTGCCATATTTTTCTGTTCCTGGAATGGCGTCTGAACTGAAAGACTGATCCCCTTACCTTCCCGTAACACACGATTGAACTAAACTGCATTTACTTTATCAATACAGTGTCCAATGCACCATCAGGTGCAGATATGGATTATATGATATGGAAATGGGTATAATGATGATGGAACGCTTCTTAAATTTTCTCGCCTTTAAACCTGTCATACATCGATTTTCCACACGTGTCGAATTTCAATCTCTTTTACTCTGTTTTCAACCTTCGTTTGCCAGATCTATGTTTGACTTCTATATTTAAGTGTAGGTATTAAAACTGCAGTGCTCTGCATGACTAGCTTTGAATGAGCTATTTTTAGTTAATGTTAAAAATAATCAAGGGTTTATGACCAGTTTCTCATTAAGTTACTTAAAAATTAATCTAATAAATTAAGTTATTAAAATAAGAGCTTTGAAGAGCCGGAAACGCTATGAGAATATTTTCGTAAACGGGCCTTTGGCATGAGAATAATTTGCTGTTTGTGAATTAAAAGGAGCCCCTTGCTATGAAATTAACGCTGGATTGCGCCGAGTATATTTTTAATCAACATTAAAATAATTTTAAATGATAATATTCTTAATTGAAAGAAACATCCGTATGTTACTGTGAGAGTTATTTAAGGATTGCTCTCTAAATGTTCACCATTTATATATATTTTTAAAAAGATATTTTTGGACTCCTGTATTTAGTAGCCTTACGTGTCATGTACAAGGCTAAGCTACTGGGAAAAAATCGTTTTTTGTTTATCTTGGAAATGGGATGTTCGATCACTGATTTTGGTTTATTACCTTTATGAATCCAATCACCATTGTTGCAAAGTCCAAAAACAATGGCGCGTGATAACTACTTTTAAAGACAGTGTGGATATTTGTTAAAGATATCCCATCTTTCCTGCATTCTGCTTCAAGATTATGGCGCTGTAAACTAAAAAAAATGGGCACTGAAATAACAGTTGTTCGATTCTCTGTGAAGAAATATCATCGCTTGGACAATCGTCATCATTTCTTAATTTAAACCTATATAGGTAACTTCTCATAGCTCCGTGTCCGGTAAAAATTTGGGTCGTTTTAAAATGTTCACCATTTCACTTTACTACGACAACGAACATATCGACGCTTGAAAGGAAAAAAATACCAAGCGACATGTGGCAACTTTACAGAAGAGCTAATTGGATTTTCATTGTATTTTTTAACTTCATAAATCTCATACAAATGTATTATTTTGGCGTCATTCCTATATTTTCATTATCATTATATGTCCGCTCCCTTGCTGGAGCATATCGTACCTTTAGGACGAAAATGACCCAACAAAAAAAATCAACTTTTTGGGATATAATATTTGATATTTTCAATACTAACACTGTTAATACATTAAAATGTAATCTCACTCGTTATTTTTTAGAAAAGGAATGAATTTATTTAAAAATATAGTATCAAATTTAACTTTGTTTTCTTGGATACATATTTTTGTTTATTTCTTTATATATAAATTATACATTTGTGGATTTATTGCCAAATTCCAACTGATAAAATAAAGGTGTTATTAAGATTATTTAAGCTTTCATATTGATCCAAAGAACGTAATATTTATAAAGTGTTATTGTAGCATTATTTTTCTTTTTCATTATTACCTAGCTAAATACTAGCCACTTTATGTTTATGTTAAATTATTCTTAATTTTACTTTGTTATATTTATTTTTTTACCTTTTTGTATATAATTTTATTTGTACATTGGCGCCCGCCAATAAGCCCTTATTGCTAAATGGCAATTTCTTTCAACCAAACGCTAAAATAAAAGTTTTATTTTTATAATTTAAGTTACAGAACATATTCAATAGAAAAAATATTAAAAAGCTAAAGATTTATAAAAATTGAAATAAACGTTTTTGTTTATAAATTACCTTAAATCAAAACTATTATATTTGGAACATAAGATTTTCTCACTTTAATTGCTATCATTTATTTGTCATCTTGGATATTTAATGTTTCTTTTTTACTTTTTTGTAGTGTTTAAAAAAATAATATTTTACTTTAACTAATTTGTTTAGTTTGAATTATTCAGTTGAATTTTATAGTTGTATCTCATATTATATAATAATGAATTGTTCAATGCTGTAACTATTCCGGTAAAAATTTTTATTGTAAAAGGTTCCATGAACCGTTAGTATAAAATAAATAAATAAATATTGCAAAAGAAGAATGCTAATTGTGACCCTTCGTATTCTTTCGTCGATTGTTTTGTATTTTTTGAAGTAACCACTTAATTTTAATTCAAAAGCTATACCTGAGACACGCAGCTATAAATCTATGATAAAAAGCGTAATAAAAATAAATTATTATAAGTTTAAACCAGACATTTATTTGATGGGTCATTATTAGATCGCAAAAAAAAACAAACAAAATCTCTTTGATAAATAAGATGACATAATTTTTATTAGGTCAGATCAGGTCACAAAACACACGTTTTTATTGATTTACAAAATGACATAAACGTAAATAAGTCACTAAGATTATTGATAATTTAAATAATAAAATGACATAAACTTCAATATTTAAATTTGTTGCAACAGAGCAGGAAAACATTTTTGAGAAGGGAATAAGGGAGTCTAGGTATTTTCAGGGAGTCTAGGCATTCACAAAAGTCAACAGATGGAAGAGTTTAGGAAATGTAGATGTTCAAACATAGGCAGAATGGTGAATGTTACACAGTGTGTAAAGTGGCCACTTAAACCAGCCAATGACAGGTCATACGCCTTGTAAATGCCTAGACTCCCATACTCCCCTTTCAAAAATGTTTTTCCTCTCCCTAGGGAGAAAATGTGTATTCTGTTGGGTGCATTTAGCGTTTCTGGTTCCGATGCGCGGACTATCATACTATTGCTCGTTTATCGCGTCAGACCTTTCATATTATTATAATATTATAAACTTAATATATATGTTGAAAAAATGTAAAGAAATGCACTGCCAATGTTTTCGGTTAGGAGCTGCCAGTGGTAGATAGGTACATATAAATACTTATACATATCACACTTTCGGTAATTTTTTTTTGTTGATAAAAATAAATATTTGCGTTCTTATGATTAATCAAAATATTTTCAATGAGTTGTAAATAGCTCACTATTAGAAAATGGGAATCAAGTTGTGGTAGAGTGGGATTTGAACCACGGACTTTAGATCCGCGCGTCCAAGACACTAGCCGCGGGATCACAACCCGATTCAATTAGAGATGAAACGGATATCCGATAACTATCCGGCCTGGGGCGAAATTAGAAAGGCCATTTTGATCGGTACGTACCGAGACGGTATACAAAACTTCTGCACTATCTCTATCTACCTCGGTATGTTCTACGGACTTGTCATCTGGATGTTATATCATCGAATCCAATCAATGAATGACGCCAAAAATTTAGTCCACGTTCATTACTTAATTAAAATTAAAAATAGATATCATTCATATTTTAAATACGCTTCTCTAATAACAAGTGGACACTTCAAACCGATTATAAGCTCATTTATTTAATTATCTGCTTTCCGCACCTAATGGTGCATATGGCACTAGATTGGTAGACCAATCGCTAAGTATCTTGATCGATTTTGTTACATAAAGGTAAGGTCAGTCTTACGCTTCTAGTACCAGTCCAGGGACTGTGAAATATGCTAATGTGAAAACATCCTTTTTAAATAAATATTTCATATCAACCATGTCGGGAATCGAACCCGAGACCTCTTGCATGGTGAGCAAACGCGCTGACCATTACACCACGAGGCCTCATACAAACTCAACTTATAAAGTAACAAATCTTAATTCAAGCAAAACATGCTCGTCTGAACATGATTTTTATATGGCTTTTGACAATTACCAAGACGGAATGTAAACTTTCATATGTATTTATATATCAAGGTATTGCAAAGCCGGCTCTTTTGACATCTCGGTATGTACACACAGTAAGATTGTAAAACAGATGGGAAAAATGTAACAAATAAAATTATTTTTTATGGTGGCAATATTTGTACGGCTAGATGCTCTCATATATTAATAGGGTAGCTTCGAGCCACTGCATCTACCCGTTCGGATTCAAAGATTTCAATTCGGTTTAAACAGTTGTCTGAATTTGATTCTACTTTAAAATGTACTTATTTCTCCCTCGTATTTTAAATTGGATTTTAATAAGGAAAAAAATTGACCACGTCAGAACGATTAAAAAATAAAATGAATTGTAAATAAAATTATGTTTTTATTACGTATGTGGTTAGTAGATAGAACGTTCCTATATTGATTTATTATTTATGTAAAACATTTATTTTTATCTCTTATTGATAACATTTTTGTTATTTTCTTAGGTTAACCTTTTCTTTTATTTCTTTCTTATTTTATTTACATTTTTTAGATCTTAATTTTAATAGGTACTTTTAATTTTCTTACTATTTATATTTTTTCTGTAGATATGAATTGAAATTTTCGATTTACTTTGTTTTATTTTTTATCTTGTTTTGATTACATTTATGAGCACACACTATTTTTATATGTGATTAATTTTTCCTTATATTAAAAATATATTCAAGTAAATTGCTATTCTTTAATTTTGATTGTATTATTTTACTCTATTTTATATATTTCTTTAAACTATTTTTTATGTTTATTATTTCATATGTATACAGTATAATGTCAGTACTCTTTTTATTTGATTATTAATTGAAACTAATGTCTGAGCACCCGATGACAAACTATTATTGAGTAGTTTATCGGGATAAAATATCAAAGCAAAAACTGCTCGGTGGGACAAAATGTTTCTAACTTTTAATGACTAGATATGTGTATCTTGAGGGACTGAACCTGTCGGTACATACCGATATACCTACATTAAAACTTGAAGGGGGGATTGGTTGTGTATCTTTGTAATCGCTCTGGAGAATTTGTCTTCAACTATATCGTCATAGTGAAAGTATGACGTCCTTAACTTCCCATTGTTATCGCGGTCCTGATACCGAATAATAGCTTTATATCCAGATGATACCAAAATTTCATGAAATCTACCCCACTAAATTGATTTATTGATATCGATCGCGTTCGAGAAAAAGGAAGTAACCCCTTTTTATTTGAAAAATTGCTCCTTTTTCATAAAAAACCTTAATCGGTGTTCACTTTACACGATTGGAACATTGTTTTCAGGCGTTGCCTAGTAGGTGAATTGGTTCAGCCGGATAGATCTCAGCCACATGATAAAGGTTTTAGATTTTTTATTTGAAAAATTATTTATTAACCATTACGGATTATTACATTCATTTTACAAAAATTATAAAAATATTTTTTACTCATACTCTGTTATTCAAAATAATATTTTTTACATCTTTTGAAAAGTTTGTCTGAGTCTTTTGTTTAGTTTTGTCTGGTAGTTTATTGTATAATTTCAGTTCTTTGTTTATTAGTCTCGACTGTCCTTGTCTTGTTTTAGAAAGTTGTACTTTTTTTCTTAGTTTAGTTTTTCTGATATTCTCGTATTATGTCCATGTTTACTACATTTTTTTACAAGTTTTATTTCTTCGTCTACAATTAAATTAGAGGCTAATTTATGGATACATTTTAATGATTCTAGTTTTACTTCACAAAAGTCATTAGATGGAAGAGTTGAGGAAATGTGGATGTTTAAACATAAGCAAAATGCTAAATACTGAATTGGAAAATTGTTTTCAGGCGTTGCCTAGTAGGTGAATCGTTTTAGCCGGATGAATCTCACACACATGATAAAGGTTTCAGCTCTTTTACTTCACAAAAGTCAACAGATGGAAGAGTTGACGAAATGTGTAAAATGGCCACTTAAATCAGCAAACGACATATCATAAGCCGTGTGAAAACGAGACTTCCATATTTCCTTCTCAAAAATGTTTTCCCTCTCTGTTCCAACAATTTTCTATCTTAATAACTCCCTAGGAAGGAAATCCAGCCAGTCCGCCAACATTTGAGCATACTCAAAACATTGTTGAAAAATATTTAAATTTATGGATATATTATATTATTACTTATAACATTTTTATTGCACTTTACATTTATTCAAAATAAATAGTTTAAGTTTATTTTTAAGACTTGAACAAGGCACATTCATGTTTTGAATCCAGTCGACATATTGAATTGATTTTAGTGATTGTCTGAAATGTCTTGTGATATTATTTATACGAAATAAAATATGAACACTAGTATTATTGTAAGATTTTTTAGAAACATGTTTAATATCAGTATTCCAAAGATGAAACTATAAATTAAAATATGCATATTTTCGAACAGAAAATTAGATTTTACTTTAAATTGAATTATTAAACAATTAAAAAAAATAAAATAAAAAACCTTAAAAAAGCCGATGATTCTTCTTAATTTAAGCTTGATAAGGAAGCTTGCGTATTTTTGAAACTGTCAGCGATAAAATATAATTCGTTAAAAACGAAGTTTTATTTAATTTTTATGGCAAAGATGACTTTGATTACTTCTCATTGTATTCGGGCCCCAGGTGCGATTACTTATACTATAATTTTAACAAAATCCAAATTTAAAAAAAAAAATTGTTCTACAATGGGTTAAAAAACTACCCTCCCATTTCTGGTATTTTTTTCTCCATTAGTGCTTCCATAATGATTAATCCTTTTTAAGATAAAATATGATTACACTTGACGTTTAATGCGAGAGGTTTGCTCCTTCCACCAAAGTTGTTAATAATTCATATTTCTTTTGTTACCAGTACTTTTATTTAAAAAATAAAAGAAAATGGTATGAACGCTTCTTCGCCCCCGGAGACAGTTCAGATAAATGTTTTCCGCTGCTTTTTTAAGCTGCTGAAGCCACAAAGAAAACAGAGCAAAGCTAATTACGCACCGATCCGAAAAACTTAAGTAATGCATTTTTTTAATCATGATTTTCCACTGTTACTTGTGATCGCGCTACTCGGATAGCAGGTAGGGACTCAAATTTTGTTTTTTTATTTTTTTATTATAAACACGGCCTGAGCCAATTACAACAGTTACATGAAGAAACATACATGCAAGAAACTGAACAAAAAGAAGACAAAACTATGTAGCAAAGACAAACAAAGGCAAAACAATATTGGTATATAATATATTCATAAAATCGAAAGACACAAGACTTCGAGCTAAACCATGCAAATCCAACTTCACCCCACACTTTTTAGTCGCGAAGAGATCTACGAAAAGCCGGAAGATCTATCCCAAAGAATTCCAAGTGTGATGAATTGACTAATCTATACATTCTGGACATTGGAGCATATAAACAAAAGTTGCTCTTAGAAGACTTAATAAATAGCAGATTTTGACTTCTGGTGACACGGTTGGGAACATGAAAAGAAATTGATTGCAACAGAGATGGGACATCGCTTATAGCATTAAGTATTTTGAAAATGCATATAAGATCCATCTCAGTTCTACGTCTCTCCAATGAAGACAGATGATGAAAGATGAAAGATATTGCGTTATTTTAAAATAAGAATAATTACCCCTTTGTAATCCGAGCAACTATGCCACTTTTCTTAGAAAACGGTGTTGGACAGACTCAATATGGTCAATATGAGTCCTGTAGAATGGAGACCAAATAGGAGAAGCGTATTCTAGGTGAGGTCGAACTGGTGAGCAATAAAGAGTTTCGATGGTATTAATATTTTTGAAGTCCGTCTTCACTCTATTGATAAAACCGAGTTTGAGAGATTTGTTTACAATATTATCAATGTATTCACGATAGGAGAGTTTACTTTCTAAAGTCATGGCAAGATCCTTTATTGACGAAACCATTGAAAGGGAAGAATTTTTTAGTTTGTAGTTGAATTTTGTTTGTATCGAAAAAGATATTATTTTACATTCGTTAATGTTAAGTTGAAGACAATTGATGTCGCACCATTCATTAAAACAATTAATTTCATGTTGAAAAAGAAAACAATCATTGGGAGATTCAATAAGTTTAAGTATCTTGATGTAATCAGCAAAAAGTCAGAACTTTGTATTTTGTTGCAAATTGCGTTATTTTCATAAACTTTTGCCACTGAACCCCAAAACAAATGAATCAGTTAATATTGGGACATTCATGTACTATGTTTGTACTGTTTCAAGACTTAATTTTAAAAAAAATGCAATTACCTACCTTGTAATGAGATTCCTCTAACCTTTATGGTCGAACTTCTCTCATGGCACGCAATGCGTATTTCAAACAAATCTAAAAAAATTGGTAATAAACGACAAAGTTTAATAGTTGTTTTTAGATTGTATCATTAGTGGATTTAATCACGATTTCTTTGAATTTTCTCGTTTTCCAAATGCTGAGCTTTCAAAGGTTTTTTTCGTGGGTCGTAATGATATTTTTGTAATATCTTTCAACACATAACTCTTCGACTTGAACGGGCTTCGAAATGAAAATAATAGTTATCTGAAAAGGCAAATTGCTGACGGGCAGAATTTGAGATCATGGACCTGAATCTAAGGGTTGTTTTTTTACTTAAAAGAAAATTCTAAAACCATTTTTAAAAAGGTGACAAAAAGTCTTAAAAAATATACGTAGCTAGGCACACACTATTTTTAAATATACAATATACATTGTTAATTCAACGAATATATATTGTCATAGCAAAGGTTGATCATAAATTAACATTTTACAGTTTACAGTGACAACAAGGAAAGGCCCGTTAACTTGCTTCGACTTGCTTGAAATTTCGTGTCAAGTCAGGCTCTTGAAATGAATTTATAAATGAATTTATAAATATACATTATTTGAAATTACATAATTTCAAACGCGATAAAAAAAGTTAATCTGTAAGCCATTCTCCAAGCCCAAGAGCTAGTCTCTTTTTTGGAAATACCTTGAAAATGAATTTTCTATATTATGTAAAAGTTGTTTGCAATAGAAAAAAAAAAACATGTATAATAGTCCAAATTTTAGTAGACAAGGACTGGATTTAATCCCCTAGGAAGGTTATAAAATTAACAACAATGATGAAGACAATTTTCAAATAGGCAACATGCGTTGCTAGGCTTTAACTCATGTGTTCGTTTATCCTAATTTTATTATTATTATTTTTATTTTTTTTATTTATTTATTTATTTTCAATTTTTTTATCAAAATTCAATTCCATGTTCACTTTGCCCAGCTAACAAGGGTACACACCCCGTTCCAAGCTAGGCAATTACATTTTAATATATGATAATAGTTAATAAATTAATATAGAGCACAGACAAACAAAGTATAAACTTATTCGTATACACATTTTGATACATATACATACAGACATACACATATATACACACATATATATATATATATATATAAACACATATATCCACATGTACATACACACACGTACATACACCCATGCACATACACATACATACATTCATAAAAACATAGACAATTTATTTATGCGAAACTTCATAGTTGTCATCTATTTATATATAATTTATTTTATTATTCCTTATTTTTTAAATTTTATTTTCGACATCCAGTAAGAATCTCCAATCCGTGGCATGCATAAAATTTTCTGACTCCCTACGACCAATGTAATGAAAGAGCGAGGTCAACACCTTCCGTAACTTGACAACACTCCCGTCTTTCCACGATTCTGGCAAAAGGTTATAAACCTTTTTGCCTACGTAATAGTGTTGTCTCGATGCCAGAACAGTGTTGACCCCTTCACTTAGTATCAGATCCCTATTTGAGTATCTTGTATTATGGTTGTGGTTGACGCTTGGGTAAATGTCTCTATTTATGTGTGTAACCACTACCGTTCTCAATATATACTGTTGAATAATATTCAGTACTCTGAATTCTTTGAAGAGCAAGTCACTTGGATATTGACCGCGATGTTTTTCCTATATAAAATGCTCTACAATCATGGCAAGTTAGTTTGTATACCCCCGATTTTTTTTGATTTGTTTGTTTAATCATTAGTGTTTTTAATAAAATTTCCTATATTATTATTTGTGTCTTAATAATTTGGAAATTCACGAAATAAAAAAAGCCGCCAAACAAAATTGAAATATTATTAAAAATCAATTAAATTTAAGTCTAAGCCCTATTTTTAATATTTTCCCAGTAAAGTCTAGCCCTACCTTATACACAATTACCCCCTTCCCTTTCCTATCTAACCATAAACACAATTACCTCCTCCTCTAACAATATCGACACCCACTATTCACTGTTTTTTTTACGTATGTATATTTAGTCATTATATAACCCTGAAGTGGGCAACAAGTCAGTTGTGACCATAAATAAGTGGTTAATTAAACAAAGTAATTTTACTAAATGTTATTAAAAAAACAAACAAATAAAAAACCATCACGCCGTTTCCCCGGAAGTGTTGGAAAAAAGGATGGAACGCCACTTTGTCTTTGCACACAGACCTCGCTTCCTCTACATTCATACAGCTTCTCATGCACGCACGCTGATTATTCCTACTTTTGACATGTCCATCTTCAAGTGTTTGATGGACTTGATCGTGCCATGTCTTTCACGCTTTCTGCATCCATTGACTTTCGCATCGTAGATCCTTTTAGCCATCCTTTTGCTGCCCATTCGCTCTACACGTCCAAACCAACGCAGCGCCCCTTTCTTGATTTTGTCAATAATGCATGTCTCAGCCTTACACAGTTCACGGATCTCGACATTTGTGCACCTATCATACATTATTAATTATGTTATTAAATATTTGTACATAACCACTTACCGACTTTTCTTTGTCTACCGGTTTCGAGACGTACCCGTCTCTTCGTCAGGACACCAATAAAACCAACATGCAAAACCCTATATACACCTTCACCATAGGTGTTGCACAAAAATATATTATTTTTTTATATATTTTTTTATTTATTTACAATTTTAAAAAACCCGTTAGGGTTACATTAGAAATTTAATATTGTCTAGTCATTTTATGTCTCGTCTAGTCTAGTTAGTTCAGTCATCATGTGCTTTTTCAGATTGATTTTAAATTTGTCTCCATTAAAAGTTTTCAAGTAGTAAGGTAGGTCGTTGTAGTGTTTAAGTCCATTATGTAGTATTTTTGACTGTCCTGTGTTTGTCTTTGCTTTTTCAATATGATAGTGTTTTTGTTGTCGGGTGTTATATTAATGTATGTTAGCATTTTTGACTAATATTATGTCGTCGTCTTGTATGTTTCCCAGTGTTATTTTATGCACAATTTTTAAGGTCTCAATTTTATTCAAGTAGTTTATGTCAAACTGGTGTGTTTTTTTGTACAGTTCAGTCGTAGAGGTCAGGTAGGGTAGGTTGTATGTTAGTTTAAGAATTTTATTTTGTTGTCTTTGTTTTCTTGTTATGTCTGTCTTATTACCAGTTCCCCAGAAGACGATCATGTAACTCAATTTACTTTTGACATAGGCTTCGTACATCATAATTTTTTCCTTTCTTGATATAAAATCTTTAATTTTGTAGAAGAGGCTATGTAGTGATGCCATTACTTTAGTGAGTCCGTCTATGTGTTTTGTCCATTTTAATTGTCTGTCCATTGTGAGTCCTAGGTTAGTCACATGTTCTAGTTCTTTAAGAGTTTCGTTGTTTAATAAAATAATTGTAAAAAAAATATAAAAATAGTTTTTTTTTTATTACTTTCAAATATAACCATCAACTGCAAAGTTAGTGCTACAAACATCTAAAATAACATATTTAATTATAGGAATAAAAATATTTCTCAGATTTCGCGTTTTTTTTTAATTCGACATCAGTTCGCAAAATCCGAATAAAACAAAATGTCTCCCTTTGCAAGAAATAACTGCACCCGATTTGAGACAATATTTCCATTCCCTAGTATATCTTAAGTCACAGATCATAAAAACTACTTCATGTCCAGGGTGAGATGGAGGGGAGTGTGGCTTGTGTCCAATTTGCTATAAAAATCCTCAGCTACAGTAATAATTGTTAGTTGCGGGTTGGAAGCGAAGAGCGGAGGTTGTAAGGGTGCGGCGGGTAGGAGAAATAAGGTTTCAGATTTCAAGTCAGAATTATCAACCCTATCATTTTTCGGTAGATCTACCGGTTTTTAACTGTTTAAACGAAATTTAATCAACATTGGTTTCAAAAACTTTTTTTTTCCTTGTTTTTTAAATTATTCGTTTTTATAAAAACGACGTACTTTTTCATTCCATCATTATTTTTATTTCTTAATTTTAAAAATGAATACTAGCGTTCTTATATTTTTACCAAATATTTTCATTTGGTCCCCGTTTTCAACGAGTTGTAAATAACTATTATAAAATAGAAATCAAGTTGGGGTAGAGTGGGGTTCGAACCTTGGACCTCTGATCCGTAAGTTCGCAACACTAACCACTGAACTATTACCCGATTCGAATGAACTATTTTTAGTGTTAATTTTTGCTTATAAAAATTATATGATCTCACAAACGAAATAAAGAAACATAATTTATTTCATACCTACATAAAACTCATTTAAAAAACATTATATAAACTATTGCAAAACCCAGTATTTTTTTGTAAAAAGGTCCTTCATACAAAAATAATTAGATTAAACAAAAAAAAAATGTAATATCTGTTTTTGAATTTTTATGTTTTTTAAAAAATATAAATTACACTTGTATTTTACTGGTTGGTTGGAAAAAATTGCCGTTTGACAAAAAGCCCGCCAACGCAGTGCCCTTTGCACCACTGGGTGCGGTGAGGGATGATGATGATGACGCGTTTAATTTATTTTAATTTTGTTTATTTGTTTTATTCACAATGTACATAATATATGTAAAATTTATTGAGACACAAATCTCAGCTCCTTAGAACCAATGTCCTGTGTTGAGTTATATAAAATTTATATAATTAAAAACATACATTAAATATGCTCTTGATATAAAGTAGTTAGCATTTATTATTACTAATAAATAAAAGTAGGTTTACTTTATTTATGCATCAAATATGTGTAAAAACTAGTGACATACTAAAACAAGATTTTTAACCGAAACTCCAAAACAAAACTGAACTTCGGCTTCTGTTGTAGTTTCGGCCGAAACCAAATTTGTTTAAATAAGTTAAAAATCTTTGTTTTTAACCACTAATTTTTATTTTTCACCGACCGGTTTCAAAGCAAACAAGCTTCTTTGTCAAGGTTTACGTAACTAATGAATTGATTCCTTTTTATTTTATTTCTATCATGTTCACTAAATACTACACGTGGACCCAATAAATCAAGTGTTTTTTTTCTCTTACACGGGTGGTAATCTGACATCATTATTTTCGAAGTAAGCCAGGAGAGGACTAAAAGAAATATTGTTTATTTGGTTATTAATTATTGTTTTCTTATTATGAATCGCTTTTTTAATTTCTAAGATTTCTAAGTTGTCTAATTTTAATATTTTATTTTCAACATGAAGTACTTTTAATCCAGTGTCTTTATTGAAGTTATGATTATTTTCTATCAGATGATTTGCGAATTCAGAAGAATTATTATTATTTAAGCATCTTAAGTGTTCTTTTACTCTAATATTAAAGTTTCTTTTAATTTTTCCAATGTAGATTGAATAGCAATCATTACAATTTAATTGGTATATTCCAGATTTATTATATTTATGGACTGGTGATTTTTTAACAATGTTCCTATATTATTAGTTGTGTAGAAAGCCGGTTTACTGTTTGATGGTAGGGAATTTGATAATTGTTTTGAAAAAATGTCATTTATAAAAAGAATCCGCCTCCATTGTTTACGTGGGTTTGCTTTATTTACTGTGGGAGTCGAATATATATATTTGTTTACAAGTTTGCGTTTTTGTTTTTGATTTAATATTTTATCAATTAAGTTCTCATTATATCCATTATTATTAGCAATCTGTTTTATTTATTTATTTATTAATAAAACATATAAGACATGAATATCATGATATTATATTCCCAGGAGTTGTACGAGAAAACTCATTTGGGACGGTACATAAAAAAAATAGTACATTTCTTGTAACAATACATAGTATACATTTAAACAATAAAAATTTAAACAAATTTTAACAATCTATGAACTTAATATTAAAAAAGGAAAGAAAACATTTAAACAATCTGTGAACTTAATATTAAAGAAGAAAATAAAAACATTCAAACAATCTGTGAACTTAATATTAAAAAAGAAAAGAAACACATTTAAACATTCTGTGAAATTAATATTAAAAAAGAAAATAAAAACATTTAAACATTCTGTGAACTTAATATTAAAAAAAGAAAAGAAAAACATTTAAACCTAAAACACAATATATAGACTATTCACAGAAACTGAGCTAAAAACTATCACTTTCAAAAAGATTCAAGAAATAGGTCTTCATTTCTGGTCTTTGAGATTTACCACTCGACATTTCATTTTTAAGGTCATCAGGCAGTTTATTAAATTGTATACGACCAATGTATTCCAGAGACCTTTTGCCGAACTTCGTGGAACAAAATTTAGAAATGTGAAGATTTTTTGCATGTCGTATATTATAGTTGTGAATTTCATGATTAAATGTAAGTTTTAAATTTGTGTGAGCAGAAAAGTTTATGATGTTTGAAATAGTGTTAGTGATGTCATACAGTGCCATTACGTTGAAAGGAAGTATTTTTGTGTTACGATAAATATCCTTGACATGGGAATCCCATTTCAAACCAAGAATGCTTCTCAGAGCTCGGTATTGTATTAAGTTCTTTTTTAAAATTAAGATCATCTAGTGGAACGTTATTTCACCTATGTATCATTGAATGGAATGCGGAATGTTTATGGGCAATTGAATGATTTGAATAATTATGAATAATTGTGTCTGTATATGTTGGTTTACGGTATATATCGAAATCAATTTTTTTATTTTTTATTGTTAAAGATAAGTCAAGAAAGTTTAATTTTTTATCTTTTACTATTTCTAAAGTAAATTTTATTTCTTTACATAATGAATTTAGGAAATTTAGAAATGTCTGAAGTTCTCGATCCGACCCTGTAAATAAACAAAAAACATCGTCCACAAAACGGCGCCATAATTTGATACGTTTGATAAGTGGTGTTGTGCTTAAAAATATTTCATTCTCACGTGTAGTATTTAGTGAACATGATAGAAATAAAATAAAAAGGAATCAATTAATTAGTTACGTAAACCTTGACAAAAAAGCTTGTTTGCTTTGAAACCGGTCGGTGAAAAATAAAAATTAGTGGTTAAAAACAAAGTTGTTTTATTTATTTTATTATATTGAATAACCACAAAGTTAGTGCTTCAAATATAAACTTTATAAGTTAAAAGTCATTTTAAAACTCCCAAAATTAGGCGTTTTTATTGTTAAACCTTACGAATTTATTAAAATGAGTGTAAAAAAAATATCAAATGAAATAAAAGGCACAAATTCAATGAGTAAACTTGTTAATTTTTGGCGTGTTTTAATTCGTTGTTATAGTACTAACAACACTCATCGACCGAAAGCCAATACAAACTAAAAGTGACATGTCGCGCGGCCGAGTCACGAGCGATAATATGCACCCGAGTTCAGCTGAACGTAATCTGATACATTGCAGGTTTCGGTTGAACCGAAGTTTCAGGCAATTTTCGGGTGAACCAATACTCATTTTACTGGCTAAAACTGGCCCAAACCAAAACCAAAACTTCGGATGGTAAAATTACCAATAGATTACCTAAAAAATACTTTATTGTAAATTGTAAAGCTGTTTATCAAATCCACAGATTTCTTAAGTCTTATTTTACTAATGAAGAAATAGTAGAAACGTTAGTAGAAACCTAATTGGGTAGCTTAATTAGCTCATAACCTTTTTTCGGAGAAAATTGATAGTACACTTATTACCAAAAAATAAACGATAACTTTGGCAATCAACCCTCTCTGTCCGCGGATCTACCGATTTTTCCGCTGATCTACGGAGATATTTGGTCCCTGTCTACCGAAATTCAGTTGATGGAGGTTGGCATCGCGGTTTCAGATATCCGGGGGATGGTATTTCAGGAATGCCCAAAGGATCAAACGTTTCCCGAATTCCACCGATGTAACAGAATAAAAATTCAATATTGCCTCTAGCCGCTTTCGGCGCACTGCAAATCCTGGTCAAAGCGATTTCATTTTCTACCCAAAGGCCAAGCAATAGAAATTTTACACTTTGATTTTTCTAATTTGCACTTTATGACGTTATTACTATTTAACCCCCCCTTTCCGGTGATGTGTAGCTAGTACATATTGCAATTGATAACTTTAATATCTCTTAAAAAATATATTAAATACTGTCTTAAGATATTCGGTATTCCTCCTTTATATTGTATATTTGCGTATCGAATGAAACAATTTATTATTAATTACGTTTTGGGCACAGAAAAGACATTTAATTAGAAATCAGAAATAAATCACCAAAACAATCAACAGTATGCTGATGTGTTGCATTGCCGTTGCGTGTGAAGTAAAATAGTACCGAATAAACGATTGTCTCACACATTCTTTACGTCTCACTCTCGATACTATAAGTACATTTACATTTTTTTAACATTTTTTTTTTTGCGCCACAACAGGCCAGGAGGCCTTATTACAGTGGTGAATTACTTTACAGAGCACCCAGGCTTAAGAAAAATCACATTTTAATTTTTGTGTTCTCACCGGGAATCGAACCCGGAACCTTCCGTGTGTGAGTCAAGCGTCTTGACCACTACACCACGGAGGCCGCCGTAGTAGTATATTCGGGATCGAGAGAGACGATTTAATGCGTCACACGCGCGAATAGCAAAGTTGCCAGTACTTGTGCCAGACGCCAGTAGCCCCAGTAGCTCTCCGAGCTTCGTTAGTGGTGGTCTTCTCGTTCACGCTGCGAGCGTGAACTGATTGTTTTTTTGCGTTTTTAGCGATTAGATTCAAAATATTATTACTTATGACTTCAACTATAAAATAATTTGAGCCATCGTTGCGCTGATAAATATTTCATTTTCCGTTTTGAAATCTATCATTTTTGCATGTGTATCGACTACACAGCGCCGTTACGCAAAGGTATTTTTGGCACAATAAGAAAAATGTTAACAACATCAATTAAACAATATTAAGAAGTCCACTCATGTCATAAGACTAATTAATAATAATAATAATCATTATGGTTTATTACAAAAAAATACAATTTCTTTATCTACTACATACATAATTAGGTAATAGATTTCTCTGGATTATGTCTAGTCTGCCTGACTAGGTACAACTTGTTTTAAGGCAGACATTTTTATGCAAAATAAACAATAACATGACTATCTACAAGTTAGTTTATTATACAATATTTCACTAAAACATTTATTATTTAAGAATGTTTTTGAGTAAGTTTTCCGATTTTTCTCTATCTTAATCCAGTAACCATTCTTTTTACAAATTTATTTGATTGAATCCGGGTCATAGTTTCGCAGTGTTCGCGTTAAATATGAAATATTTTGGGGCCCAGAAACCTGAAATTTCTTTGCCCGAATTCATGGTAGACCCCATGACCCATCTTCTAGTTTGGCTTCTTGTAGTTTCTTTAATGCCAGAAAAACAATATTTCAATATCATTGATGTATAAATCTGTAAATAAATTATCTGTTAGGGCTCTACTTTGGTACAAATCAATTTGTCAGCATGCGTCGCACTCCGAGTATAAACACAAGTTGGTACATGATTACAACACCAGGTTTACTAGTATGGCTGTACTAGAGCTAGCTGTTCCTAGATATTGCAATAAATATGGCAAAAGGACACTGCAATACAGTATTCCTAAAATATTTAGCATGTTACCAAACAATATTAAAAATACTGAGTTAAATACAGGAGTGAGACGTTTGCTCAAATTATGGTTAATAGAAAATAGATTTTGTATTAGCGATAGTTTTTAATTTTTGATAATATAATATGTACGGTTTTTAAGTAGAATTTTTGTTATGTAGGTAAATAATAGGTGCAATTTATAAGAACCTTCTGACGAGTTGTATGTATGCAACTCAACAGGACTTTAATTTAAGACTATTTTGTAAATATTTTTGAAAAATATTAAAAAAAATATTGTTTAAAATTACAAATTAAAATGTATTTAATTTAATTCATGTAAGCAATATACACCATTATCTTGTATTATGGTTTAACTGTTTGTTTTTTCTAAACTTTTAAATTAATTTTTAATTTTTATGTTTTTCAAATTAGTTTTTGTAAATTGATTTTCTTATTTAGTTTTGATTGGACTGTAATAATACAATCAGTCCACCATGTATATTTTTGTTATTATTTTTGTATGTTTGCCATTGTATATTATGGTTAATAAACATTTATTTTTATTATCTAAAACAAATGCACATGATCGAAATTTAACCCGCCTCACTCCATCCATCCACAAACACAAAATATTACTCGATATAAAGGCTTGATTTATTACCCCTATATGTATAATATTACTTCAGAGAACTACGTTTAAGAGGCAAATACTCTAAGGCGATTGGGGAGTATTATTCATTAATAATGTCGAACTTTTTCTCAAGGGTTCCTGGTAATATTTGTTATAGAAATAGACGACTTAAATCTAAGAAATTACTAATATACGGTAAAGTTTAAAAAAAAGATATTATAAATAAAATTTTAAAATAAATCCGCCTCGAAGTATAGTGATTGGCGTGTCTGCCTACCATATCTGAGGTCCCAGGTTGAATTCCTGGTATGATCGTCGTTTAATATTTGTTTTCAAAGTAATTTATCACTGCAATATTTAACAAATTACTACAGGGATGGAGAATACCTTAAATAAGGGAAAATGAAAGTCTAGGCATTTACAAAGCTTCTGACCTGTCATTAGCTGGTTTAAGTAGCCATTTTTTTTTTACACACACATATTCACCATTTTGCCTATGTTTGAACACCCATATTTCTTCAATTCTTCCATTTGTTGATTTTAATGAAGTTAAAGAGCTGAAACGTTTATTGTTGTGAAGAGATTCATCTGACTGAATTGTTTCACATACTAGGCAACGCCTGAAAATAATTTTTAAATTTTTAAACTTCTTGGACCAGTTAGTTTCATTACCTACAATGTTTGAATTTGTCCAAATGTTCGTAGACAAAAGACTGGATTTCACCCCCTCGGGAGTCGTTAAGATCAACAAATTACAACAGGGATGGAGATTACCTTAAATAAGGGAATATGGAAGTCTAGGCATTTACAGGGCTTATGACCTATCATTGGCTGGTTTAAGTGTAAATGTAAATGCCTAGACTTTCATATGCCCTTATTTAAGGTATTCTCCATCCCTGTTGTAATTTATTAATCTTAGTGACTCCCTAGGGGGTAAAATCCAGTCTTTTGTCTACAAGCATTTGGACAAACTCAAATATTGTACTGTCCCTGAACTGGCATTATAAGCGCAAGGTACCTAAAATGTAAGAAACCATGCCGGGAATCGAACTCCAGACCTCTTGCATGGTAGACAAACACACTGGACATAAAATAATAGAATATCTTGTGCTCAACAGGACAGGACTTCAAACTACATTCAATTTGCCGATTCCCAGGACAAATTCAAGAAAGAATGTTTTTTTTTATAGAGCATGTCATTATTACAATACCGTTCTCTCCGGTCGCACAGACATTTTTCATCTCTCCTTTACTAAATATAGAAGATAACTTATAGGCGTTGATAATACACCTGTATAATTATGAGTATGTCCTTAAAATAGTTTATTCATAATATTTTTAATTGAATCGGCATTTACTTCGTAACACTTCATTATAAATTATTATGAAAATAAAACTTTCTTATAAGTGTTACACAATTTTATTATTTTATAAGAACACAACTATAGTTTCGGGAGAGCACTCCTCCCATCGACGGGTGAAATAAAACTAATAAAGTAAACAGAGAATATTGTTCACAGTGTCATAGAATTTAAACAAAAAATAAACAAATTAATCAGTGAAACTTAGAGCAGGGGGGTTTTTGAATAATATTCTGTGTTTACTATATAAGTTTTATATCACAAGTCGATAAAAGGAGTGCTCTCCCGAAACTATAGTTGTGTTCTTGTAAAATAATAAAATTGTGTATCACTAAAAACAAAGTTTTATTTTCATAATAATTTAGTTTATTTATGTTTATGTTTTGTACCTTCTTCAGTGTTATTTTTTTTTTTTTTTTTTTTTTAATGAATTATTTATACAACAAATTAATTGAGTAGTAAAAGTATGCAAACATATTTTTTATTTTTGCTGGTGGTTCATCTAAACTGCCTAACTAGGGATAGCTTACCCGTTCTAAGGCAGTAAATAATTTATTTCATAATAATATTAAAAAGTAATTACAGTTTTATTGTTATTTGTGCTTTATCAGTGTTAAAAGTAAATAATAACAAATGTTGTTTTTTAATTTTAATTTTCTTTTTTTGCGCCTATTTGAAGCCTATTTAAAATATGGCTGAGTACTATTTTTAATTTTAATAAAATAAGGAACACTGACTAAATTTTCGGGGTCATTTATTGGTTGGATTCGATCATAGATCGTCGAGATAGTAAGTCGGTAGAATAAACCGAGGTAGGTAGAGATAGTACAGAAGTTAAGCGTACCGTCTCGGTAATATATACAGATGAAGATGACGTATCGCATACCGTAGTATTGTTTAATTTTTAAGCAACAACTTTGTGGTTATTTATTATAATAAAATAAATAAAAATACAACTTTGTTTTAAACCACCACACAAGCTTCATTATCAAGGTAAATAAGTTTATTATACCTTGATTAAGAAGACTGTTTAGCTTTGAAATCGGTCACTAAGAAAAAAAAGTGGTTAACTCTTAAAAGACTGTGGTAAATAATCCCTTTGCGCGCGGTGATGTAACATCGTGTTACCACTAGTAAAATACGGAATATTCTGAAGTTCAGACATTTGAAAAAATGAAAAACATGGAAACATACTGTTTAATAATTCGTTTTTCATAACTTATGCGAATAAACATATAATTTAGCCCTGTTATAGCAAATAAATTAAAAATCACAAAAACGCCGCTCATGTTACGCGCGTACGCCCCCTATCATTGTCATTAACCAACTGAAGGCTAAATCTGTTTTAGACGACACCCGCCGCAAAACAGCGTCTCTGTCTTTCCTGTTATGACGTTTATCTTCGTGCTCTCTCTTGTATAAGGTATATGTATAGATGTGTTGCTGAATTAGCGGACATTCATTCTTCGCGTAGAAAGGATAAATATTTTTTGAATAAACATTTAGCATAGTTATACTCATTTTACTTTCCAAATCGGGTGTGAAAATGTCCATTTGAAGATTACAAAAAATACGAATTCATCACTCAAAAAAATAAGAGAGATATATCAAGTCTTGTGTCCTATGTTGACTTGTGTGACATCACAGCCACACAAGAGTTAAAAACAAAGTAGTTTTATATTAATTTTATTTTACACAAATACTGATTTATTCCTCCGATTTTGGTGAAACATAAGTATATATATTCGTTATCAAAGTTTCTTAATCCATGATCTCAATATATCTATTTCCATATTTTTCAAGGATAACAAGCCGTAAGGATCATAACATGTCGAAAAACATGTTCGTAATTTTCCGGTCCGTCAAACGATTCCTCAAATCGTTAGGCAAAATTATATTTTTATCTGATCACCATTCTATTTTCCATCAGGAGAATAATAAAAAAAAATGCCTGACATAAAGAATGCCGTTAACAAAAGATAAAATAAGGTCTTGTTTTGATATTATTATTTATTAAACTTACTTCGCCCATAGTACACTTGAATGAAAATTTTCCCGAGCCTCCCAAAATGTTTTAACTTACCATCTGTTGAGCGTCTTAAGAATAGCTCTTGCAAATGAAAATGTGAGCTAAAAAAAATAAAACATCAAATGTATTTTTTTTTTCAAAACTATATTAATAAATATTTAGGATTTACCTAAAATAAGAAATAAAATTATTAACAAAACTTCTTGGTTAAGTTTCACTTTAATTTAATTTTGACCAACGAGCGCTTTTGCCTAAGAAGGCATCTTTAAGACTGGCAAATTGTTTACATTTTGAACTTGTATAATATTTGTTGCAAGGTTTGGGTATAAGAAGATCACATAAGTATTTTGACATATTACAAAAGAGATGAAGAATATTTTAGTGAAGGTAATAAAAAAGTTAAGGCAACTACAGGGATAATGGCCACTTTACACACTGTGTAACATTCACCATTCTGCCCAATTTGCACATCTATATTCCTTCAATTCTTTTATCTGTTGATGTTTGTGAAGTTAAAGAGCTGAAACTTTTATTTATGCGGGTGACATTCATATAATTGAATTATTTCACTTACATACTAGACAACGCCTGAAAATCTTATTTTTTCAATTTCTATACTTTTTTATGTACCGGGTGGATTTATCAATAATATTTTGAGTTTGTCCAAATTTTTGTAGATAATTCTTTTCAGTCGTTGCTTAGTATGTAAAATTATTCAGTCAGATAAATCTCTTCGCAACAATAAAGGTTTCAGCTCTTCAACTTCACTTAAATCAACAAATGGAAAAATTAAGGAAATGTAGTATAATAGGTTATAATTATTTTTTATGTTTCTCATTCTACATTTGTGGTGATATACTCGTGTCTGTATCATATAATTGCTCATCCCATCTCAACACAGGACTTTTAGTCCCATGGAGTTGGGACTTATTGTCTCAAATAATGTACAATAAACTTATGTATGTAAATGAACAAACAAATAAAGTAGAAGTTCAAACATAGGCAAAACGGTGGATGTTACAGTGTGTAAAGTGGCCACTTAAACCAGCCATTGATAGGTCATAAGCCCTGTAGATGCCTAGACTTCTATATTAGCTTCTCTAAAATGTTCTTAATCTCTGTTATAATATGTTAACATTAACAGCTCCCCAGGGACTTGAATCCATTCTTTGTATATTCTTTTTTTAAGAAACTCAAAATATTGTACATTAAAATTTTATTGAGGAAAAGACAACATAAAGATTACTACAACTGATTTGCCAAAACAGATCATTTTTCGGTAAGTTTTTGACTGAAATTGGGATTTTAGTAATTTTAATAATTCTTATTATTTAATAGGTAAGCTTTTAAATGAAAAGATAAATATTTTTTTTAAAACTAGGACTTTATCCCAATTTTCCGGTCTAAAACTTCCCGAAAAGTTTTTGCAAATCAGTACTAATGTTTATGTTATCTGTTCCTTAATAAAATACTTATGTGATCTTCTTATACCCAAATCTTGTTATAAATATTATAAAAGTTCAAAATGTTTTAAACAATTTACCAGTCCTGAAGATGCCTTCTTATGCAAAAGCGCTCGTTTGTCAAAATGAAATAAAATTGAAACTAAACCAATATGTTTTTTTGATAATTTTATTTATAATTTTATCTAAATCATTAACGATGGAGTTTTATCAAGAAATATCTACAAAAAACATTAATGTAATTAATATTATTGTTAATATTCTCGGTCTGTGGATGGGCCCATACAATCGGTTTTTACAAATATTTAAAGTTCACATCAATTTGTTTGGAAATAGCAATCGTCCACACCAATTTGCACGAATAAACTAAAAATATCCTATAATTAGCATTTCTATCACTATGTAGGGTCATCATCGCTCATTGATTGATGTATATATTTTTTCACTAAATAAATATTATCGTTCTTATTATTTCCCCAAATATTTCAATTTTGTTGACAGTTTTCAACGAGTTGTAAATAACTCACTAATGGAAAACGGAAATCAAGTTGGGGTAGAGTGGGGTTCGAACCTCGGACCTCTGATTCATGATTCCGCAACACTAGCCACGGGACCACAACTAGATTCTTGCATATAGGATTTTAGCAGAATTTAATTAATATTTTTACACAATTAGTATGGAGAGTTCAACTACTATACAAATTTATAAAAACCGCTTTTTCTATTTCAACTTTTCATACTAACTTTTTAATATATATGTAGTGTCTAAAAATATTTGATTTGGTGCCATAATCCAGGCAGAAAATACGAGAATACGTTTGTAATAGAAAAAGTCAGACAGCGTATCCTGTTAAGCTGCTCGCTTAAAATTGGACAATGAAATAATAATTATAATGATGTCCCAAACTGGAACATTGGTACGAAATGGGTTAGTTTGAAACAGCATTAGGCCGTTTTCACACCACAAAAAATCAGCAAATCTGATAAAACAGCAAAGATGGATTGACTTTTGCCGTATAATAATTAATTTAAAAAAATGTTTTATTTTTTAATTGGTAGGCAAACGTACGAGTCAGAACACCATGAAGCCTACTGATTTCTACTCAGTTTCCTTTTTCAAAAATTTTGACTGCGACTCGAAGCTAAACAAATAAAACGAAAAAACCAAATAATAAATAAGTATCCACCCACCCTTATTTTACCGGGCTGGGTAGATTAAGACGATACATGTGAAATGGGCCTTACGATAATGATGATGTGAATTTAATGTTGTACGTACTATAGTATAATGTAGGCACAATGATTTGTGTTCATAATCTATCTACTCGAATATGATAATTATCACATTCAACGTAGGCCCGTTATGTACTATAAATGATGACACGTAAATGCCTTTTTTTAAATGACTTTTTATTTTATTTTATTTTATTTTATTTAGAAAACATACAGTCATACAAAATCAGTATTAAAAACAACAATTTTTTAACATAAAAAGACCAATTAAGTTTTCATAAATTAAAAAGATATAAACATTAAATGTGACAAAAAATAAAAAATAAATAAGAATTTTAGGTGAAAAAAAGATAATTGTTGACATTTGCGTTTTCCATGGAGGTAATAAATTAAAATAAATAAAAATACCGAATGTACACTCCGAGCCATCCACGCACACACATGAACGCACATATAAAACATACACAAACATATACATTACATGCGGCACATATGCATAGCATAAACCACTCAAGATGTACATTCAGCAACTATCCCAAATAATCGACCCCATGAAGAAATTTTCTGTACAAATGCAACGTGCAGTTAAAAATGTCTACATCAATACTGAGTCCGTTATAATTTCTACAGGTGCGTCTAATGAATGAATTCGAGGTATAATTGTTTTTACAAGTTGGTACATAAAAAAGGGAATTTAATCTAGTATAGCGAAGAGGACAACGGAAACCAATATTTTGTAAAAGATACGGCGAATCAACTATGTTATTGAGAATTTTGAAAAGAAAAATTAAATCATATCTAAGGCGCCTTTTTTGTAGTGATTCTATATTAAAATTGATCAAAGATGCGCCGTAATCATTTTCAATGTTACCAAAACGATATTCCAGGCTCCTTATAAATTTCTTTTGAATGTTTTCAATTTGATTAATATATACATTATATTGAGGGGACTATACTAATGAAGCGAATTCGAGTTGACTTCGCACATAAGTATAGTAAAGAAGTTTTAATGTACTTTCTTCAGTTTTTGCTTTCATTTTCTTACATCGCGGCTTACTTAACCCTTCCGGGCCTGAGGAGGTATCCAGGGTCCCTAGATAGTGTATTTATTTTTTTAAAGTCATGTTGATTTGACTTTTTTGCATCCCATAATGTTAAAAATGTATCAAAATTATTAAAATATTTTTCTTCCTAATTCATTCAAAAATAATTCACATTTGTCTTCGCTTTCCTTCCATGCAAACAGCCAACGTCAAAATTCTTTGCTTTGCAGTAAAATATTATTTAATATATTTAGTCAGGGATCTCCTGAATATATTTTAATTTTTCTTTCCAAACTTCTTAAACCAGTAAGTTTTCAACAATATTTTGAGTTTGGGCAACAATATGTTGAGTTTGTGCAAATTTCTTCAAATATCTCCCCAGGGAATTGAATCCAGTCCTTGTCTTTAAAAAATAGGGTAAACTCTTAATATTGTTAGTTATAGGTATAGGTTGAAATGCGATCTCTTAGACGAAAGTGTGGGAAATCAATGTATGACAGGGTTACGAATGATGAAAGCAGGCGAGAGTGTAAATCTGAGTCAAGTATTATTGATAAGATTAAGAAAGGATCTCTGAGATGGTTTGGTCACGTAGAACGAATGGACGACGAATGAATGGTAAAACAAGTATATATGGCGAAAATGAACGGTAACGTGAGACGATCAAGGAAGACGTGGCATGATCAGATAAACCAAAATCTAAAGTCTGTTCATGTCAAAAGCAGATAGAACCGAAGGGCATGTATGACAAGATGTATGAATGTGGAAGAAGCTAGGAATGTATGCCAGGATAGACGTGTGTGGCGGTCCATTCTCTCTGCCTACGAAATGGCGTGATGGTAGTAGTAGTAGTAGTATTGTTAGTAAAAAATGTGTAAGACTGCATTTTTTAAATATTTATTTCATATGTTACCTTACTTAGATGTACACTTACTTTAATTAAACATTTATTTACGTCATCTTACAGTAAACATAACTGGTTGCGTCACATGTACATACTATGTTTATAGTACATATTATATATTTACTAGGTTGCTGTGTTAAATTCAATTGCTACCTACTGGGCCCTAAAGAAAATGTTATAATCATCCTACTGTGAGTACAATATTTTTCTCTCCGTCCCAAAAGCACCAAACTGTCGTGATTTTTGACATTCCCAGCGTGATCGCCAATAATTGGTTTTAGCGATCAATAAGTCATTGTGTCGTATTATCGCATATTAATAACCAACAAACCGACAAGTGCCGATCCTGACCACATGATCTGATCCTTCCTACCGCGAGAAAAGTGCGAAAAGAAAGGTTGAATGAAGCCCAGTACAAGTTAGGTAATTGCATCAATTTGTATTGGGGTTCAGTGGCAAAGAATATAAAGTTAACGCGAATACGCGAACCAGCAATATTCGAGCGTCCATTAGCTTCTGGCGAGTGGCGCGATGAATAATATTTATTTTTAATTTCATTAAATATCTTTTCATTATTCATAGATTCAGGTATCTCTTAAAACATTTTCAAATTTATATAGAGAAAACGTGTTCAAAATGACCCCTCTAAGGAAGAATTGAAATTAAAAACATAAAAAAATGACATTTTCTATCCACAATTCATTCTATCTACCACAATTCGTCAAATTGTATTATTATTAAACATGTTATTTCTATACCGATTTTAGCAAAACTCGACCGATGGATCATTTCGCCCTACCACGTGTACAAAATGATCCCTTTAAGACAATTTCACAGGATCAGTCAGGAGTTGTTGTTACTAATAAAACAAATAAAATAGTAGTAAACTGACATATGAATAATGAAGGAGATAGATATTTTATAATTTTGTTTGAGCAGTATAAAGAATGTGCTGTATTACAACTTAATGTGATGTTTAAAAATGACTTACCTTAGATCAGACAAGTGAAAATTATACATTTTCACCCACACTTGTTATCACTGCACGCGTCTCTCCGCCATTATTGTTAAATCTCTTAAGTCGAATCTCTCTCTACCACAACTTGATTCCATTTTCCAATATAAAGTTATTTACAACTCGTTGAAAATGGCCCTCAAAATGAAATATTTGGGTAAACTTTAAGAACGCAAATATTTATTTTTTTAAGAAAAAAATGTTTAAAACATTGTTATGTATATGTTTATAGAATTACACAATAGATGGCATTAGTTGTTTAGCTAAAATCTCAATGGATCGTGTTACCTCGAGGGATCATTTAGTACACAATTCAGTTTTTTTATTCTGTTTTTTATTTCAATGGCAACTATATTTTATCCTCAGTTCTAGTAATAACATAACATTTTTATTCAACACTATCTTATTGATAAAGCATTTAGGCATTCGATTGTTTAAAAATTTACATTTCAAAACAAGCATATTATATATTAGACTCTCTTTTATACTATTTTATTCACTCCAAATACTCCAAATAGCCTAATTAAGACTTACGACAGTATTCTTCTGGGAGTGCGACATATTCAATAGAGTTATAACAAATTAATGCTATTATTATAATCAGTAAACAGTTTGAAAGGGCACTTTGATTAATTGATAATTGATAATTGATAATTGAAGTTGAATTGAAAACTAATCGTTATTATTCAATATAACTGTTACACTAATTGTGTGGCGTACCGCTAAAATTTAACTTTATTATATTTCCAAATCGCCTACACACGTTTTTAGCTTTTAGTTTTTATCTCGTTGTTTTACAATACTTTCAAATTAATTTAATTAATTAACATTTTTTACAAAGTACACAAAAACTTTTTCTCATATAATTCGAAATAAGTCAGGGATGGAGCATATCAATCAACCCTCGTATATAAAATACATTTTGTAAGAGAACCCTAATGAATAAAAAATAAAGTCAAACCCTTCATCATTATAGGAGGTTTAAATTTACGCAAAATTTCCCTAATCACCACCATTAAGCTCTATAATATCCAATTAGTATAATTCCTTATCAACTTTTACATTTTTGTAAAATGGTTTTTTTTCTTAGAATAAAGCCTTATTTCAGGCGATCGCCAAACTCCACACGGCACGATGAAATTACGCCGTTTGATTAAAATATTGGTAAATTTAAATATTTTTCTTTTCGAAGTAATCCATTGTATGACAACGTTTTTTCTAATTCCCGAAACTTTTCTGAGTAAAACGTCGTCATCTTTGGGTCTGGCAGATACGGTGGCTGGCGCATCAATGCGGTTTGGTTTTTTGTCAAAAGTCGCGAACAAGCCACGAGGGGTACGTAAAGCTAGGGTTTCCTAGGACAGCGGTGCCCGTATTTTAACGGCCGTAGTGAACGGTGATGCAATGGACAGCCGTCGTAAAGGTGACTAGAGTGTGGTTTTCTAGGAAAACGGTGTTATCAACACCATTTAACACCGTTTTTCTAGGAAACCACTCTCTAATCACCTTTACGACGGCTGTCCACTGCATCACCGTTCACTACGGCCGTTAAAATACGGGCACCGCTGTCCTAGGAAACCCTAGCTTAAGCGTCCATAATTTTCCCTTTGACCAAAACACGTCTTACTAATAAGAAGCATACTTGGAAATCTCTATTGAAGGAGTTATGAAATATTTACGAAAAACTTAAAAAAGAATTGAGAGATTTCTAAATTTGCTTCACTAACTCAATGGAGAATGCTAAGTTTGCGGTGTCAATAAGTATAATTGAAATCTGTTTTTGCAAGATTTAGAGATGGTTTAGAATTTCGCTATTATTTAAGTAGGTAGATTTTTATATATAGTTTGTTTGTGCATTGATATCTTATTTTCCGTTTTTGGTGGAGATTTCAATGTTTGCTCTTAATACCCTCCCTCACACATTTTCGTTTTTTAGTATAAATTTTTGAACAACTCTTCTTTTGACCGGTCTGCTTTTTGGTCGGGTGATGGAACTTTTAGTAATAAGTTCGCCAAAGTACTTATTATTTGAAATTGAAGCTTTGAATTGATAAAGGAAAGTTTTTCTATCACTCTCTCGCTGACGGCTCTTCGATATTTTGCAAAAAAGATAACTACATGTCGGACTGATTATGCCTGTAAAAAAACGACAAAATCAGGGTTTCGTTGTTTTGTTTTCAACACCCCAAAACAACAAAAAGGTATCTATTTTACTTTCTTTAAAAGAGTATCAGAAGAACATTATCTGTGTCGATGCCTTTTTTATTTTTCGAAATTATTTATAATAATAATATTTGGGCGCTTTACATTTGTATACCTAAACTTACATTCTAACTAAACTAAAGTGATATATTATATTTCCAGATTTAAAGTTGAGGGTACGGTAGTCTAAAGAAGTGGGATTTTAGTTGGGATCTGAACTGACTGGGACAGTCGATGATTCGTAAGTTTGAAGGCAATTGGTTCCAGGCAGAGGGGCTGGCAGCGGCAAAAGCACGATCTCCAAATCTAGTGTTTGGGGAGCGCCGGATTTCGACAAGTTTTCCTCTTCCTAAATCAAATGCTGACCTATGAGTAGATTTTCTTTGACATGTATTTTCCCTAATACAAAGTTCCGATAAGTATTTTGGAGCCATTTCATGAAGGGATTTGAATACTGTACAGCAAAGCTTGTATTTTATTATCTCTGGGCATTTTAACAAGTGCAAATCTCGAAGATGTTGTGAGATGTGAGAATATTTTTTTTCTCCCGTAATAAGCCTTGCCGCTGCATTGAAAACAGATTGAAGTTTATTAGTATGATATTTTGGGAGATTTGCGTATATTCCATTACAATAATCTAGACGCATACCATACGTCCGAAGACGGAATATAAATCTGGGCGCTTTGAAGGGTTTTTGGATGGTCCTAGTATCATTAGAAACAATTTTTCAAAAAAACAAAATGATAAAGACATGCCAATGGGAAATATCTATGTTACATGAAGGTAAGATGATTAGTCTTACGCCTCAGTTACCAGTCCAGTGGCTATGAAATATTCTAGAGTGAAAACACCCTTTTTCAAACAAATATTTCGTATCTACCACGTCGGGAATCGAACGTGATACCTCTTGCATGATAGGCAAACGCGCTGACCACAACACCACGATGCCGACGAGGCCACTGAACATAATATTTGAAAAAATCAATCCATCCTCATTTTACCGTGTCGTGTTGATTTTTTTGATCTGTGTGAAATGGGCCAAATAGCTTTATTTTGGTTTCACAATTACATAAAAAAGCAGTATTTAATTAAGGGGTTTGAATGTTAATTTAATTCAAAGCGAATACGAGCGAAATTTATTTATGCCATACAATTTTTATTTCCCTGAAAAACTTTTTAAAACCCAATTTCACAATGGCGAGGTTTTTTCTAGTTATTACCAAATACTAATTTTCCTTAAAAATTTCTGCACAAAAAACTGTATGTTTTCTTATCTGTCCCAATTTTATTTTAATGAAAAATCGAGGCTTTTCGAATTTAAAAAACAAACTATGAAATAAAAATAAATATCAATATTTGAGTTTGTCAAATTTTTTGTAGACAAGTACATTCAACACTCTAGGGAGTCATTAAGAATAATGTATTATAACATCATCATCATTCCTTTTCAGTACTTAATGGAGCATAGGGCACTGTATTAGTACTCCAATCGCAGCGAATCTTGATCATTTTAGTTATATGAAGGTAAGATGATCAGTCTTACGCTTTAGGTACCAGTCCTTATAAATACGATATATAAAAATAAAAAAATAAAAAAATTGGCTTAATTTAATAGTCTATTAATATTAACATATTACAACAGAGATGAAGAACATTTAAGAGAAGGTTATATAGAAGTCTAGGCATATAAAGAGCTTATGACTTGTCAATGGCTGGTTTAAGTGGCCACTTTACACACTATGTAACATTCACCATTCTGCCCATATTTGAACATATATATTCCTTCAATTCGTTCATCTGTTGATGTTTGTGAAGTTAAAGAGCTTAAACCTTTATTTATGCGGGTGAGATTCATCTTATTGAATTATTTCACCTCCATACTAGGCAACGCCTGAAAATGTATTTTTTTAAATTTCTATACTTCCAACGAAAGAAATAAAAGTTCTGCAGGGTGACATGAATGCAAAAATAGGTAAAAAGAACGACTGTGATTTTGTAGCGGGTAAATTTGGACTTGGAACCATGAATGCCAGAGGTGAGCGTTTTGTCCAATTTTGCACAGAAAATCAATACTTAATTATAAACACGTTTTTCAAGCAACTTCCAAATCGTTTATACACCTGGATATCACTTGGTGATAGGCATCGAAACCAAATTGACTATATCACCATAAATCAAAGATGGCGATCAAATATCACTAGTGTAAAAACATTCCTGGTTCAGACTGCGGTAGTGACCATCAACTGTTGGTAGCGAACTTCAAAATCAGATTGAAGTCGGTAAAGAAAGTAGAGATTAAGAGAATACCTGAATTAGATATCTATGCATCAAAAGTTTTTGAAAGAGAAATATGGGCAAAATTCAATACATTTAAAAATGATCCTTTTGAATCCGCGAATGCCACATGGACGAAACTCAATACCACAACCTTAACAACAGCCAATGATGCTTGTCTATCGAATGATACACTCAAAAGAAATAAGGTGTGGATGAGCGACGAGATTTAGGCACTAGAAAAACAACGGAGAATCCTGAAAGAGAACGGCGTAGCCAGCAACAGACAGCAATATAGAGCATTACACCTTTAAGTGCAAACAGCATTTAGACGTGATAAAGATGCATACATTAATGTTATTTGTAAAGTTATAGTACAACTGGCTCATACTGCACATACTAAAGACATGTTTCTGAAAATTAAGATCCTTACAAGTAACTTTAAGCCCAAAACATGGATAATTGAAAATGAAAGAGGCGAACTTCTGACTGAACAGGATAAAATACTGGAGAGATGGAACAATTACGGTCGTGGATTATACTATGACAATTCTATTGAAACTGGTAATGAAATTGACATTGAATTGGACGATGAGAGGGAACCAGATATATTGTTAGACGAAGTGAAACATGCCATTTCCAAAATGAAAAATAAAGCAGTAGGTAATGATGGCATCTCCGCTGAACTCGTTAAACATCTGGGGTATGAAGATGTTCGGATGAAAAGTGTGGAGAATAGGTCAATGGCCCGATGATTGGACAGAGTCAATTGTAATACCGCTTCATAAAAAAAGATCAACCCGTAAATGTGAGCATTTTCCTCGAAAGCAACCCTGGTAGATGGATGAATAAAATATTTATGCTCTTAGCTTTTTTTTTTACACATTAGATTGGAGATTTTAATCTGCAAACACGCACAGCGCAAAGATCTATATTTATCTGAAAACCGCACGTAAATCGGTTAAGCCGTTTAGAAGAATTCGGTGACATCACACGTACAGAGGAATTATATAAATAAAGATATAAGTTATTAATTAAAAAATACTTGGTACACTTCCACTTATTTGTTTGTCTAATTAGCGCTTTCACCTACTCTAACTGTAATGGGCATCTTCAGACTGGTGAATATCATACAGTGTAAGGATAATTTATATATATAAACTAATAAAGTGTAGGTACATTTAGAAAATAAGTTGAAAAAGATACAATACGCAATATTTCAATGGAACAGAGTGGGACAAATTATTGAACCATGTGTTGACTGTGTACTGTAAGAAAGTATTATATTTTATGAAAAACATTTATTGTTTTATTACAATGTACAGGGTCCAACTAAGGGGGCTAATAAGGGTGGCTTTTTGAATTATATCTGCTGATTTATTAAAATTCTATCCCTATTATTTTTAATCCTATTTATTTCTAAAATCTAATCTATCTAATTTTTGAATTTTATTTATTTCATTTTTTTTTCATTCCTCAAAATTATGTTTTAACTCATTTAAATGTAATGCATAGTTTAATATATCATGATTTAATCTATGTAAAGCTAAATGTTAATTCAGAAACAAATAAGTTGAAGTGTACCAAGTATTTATAAATTAATAACTAATATGTAAGTATAAGTTACATATTACATCATTAAAAATATCGTTTTATGGTTAAAAGTTTTTTTGACATTGTTATTCATTTTGCTTACGGATATCTCCATACTTAAAAAAATATAAAGCTAAGGTGCCAGAAAATTGTAGAATCATATGGGATCGTATATATACGTAATCATACGCTGTCATACGCTGTATACATGCGTTTTTTAAGTATAGACATTTTTGATATCTTCAAATGATGAAGATTTCCTAAAATAAAATGTGTCTGGTGCGACCAGAGTCAGAAAGCTGGCAGCAGCAAACATTCCTGACACGTAACTTAAAATTTTGACTACTTGTTAAAAAGATATATTTTATGAATTAATGTTTGTAAATATAAGTATTTAACCACTTACTGAATTTTTATGTCGACCGGTTTCGAGACGTGCTTGTATCTTCGTCAGGACACTCACTACACAAACGAACAAATACTAATGTACACTTTCACTTTTACCGTCACCGCAGTAATAATACATAGTATTTACGAAAAAATACATAAATTGTATGCATAATTACGTGCATAAGTTAAAGGGGATGCAAACATCACCCTGTCCTAACTTGCACTAAAATTAGGTTAATAATAAACAATGTTGGCTTATGATTTATCATTGGCTGGTTTAAGTGGCCACTTTACACACTGCGTAACATTTAACATTCTGCATATGTTCAAACACCCACATTTCCATAACTCTTCCATCTGTCGACTTTTGTGAATTAAAAGAGCTGAAACATTTGTCACGTGGATGAGATTCACCCGGCTGAACCAATTCAGATACTAGGCAATGCCTGAAAAATTAATCCGTATTTTATTTATTTGCTTATTTTCATACTTTTACCAACTTAATTCCTTAATTCAACAATGTTTTGAGTATTTCGAAATGTTCGCAGACATGCTGGATTTCCTCCCTAGGGAGTAATTAATAACTAAATTTGTTGCAACGGAGAGGAAAAGCCTTTTTGAAGAGGGAACATGGAAGTTTAGATAATTACAGGGCTTGTGATCTGTTATTAGCTGGTTTAAGGAGCCGCTTTACACACTGTGTAACATTCCCTTCTCAAAAATGTTTTTCCTCTCTGTTGCAACAAGTTGAGATCCAAATAATCCCTTTGGAGGAAATCCAGACTGTCTGCAAACATTTAGACATACTCAAAACATCGTTGATCAAACTAACTGGTACAAGAAGTATATACATTGAAAAATTGTTTTCAGGCATTGCCTAGTAGATGAATTGGTTTCACCGGAAGAATCTCGTCCACATTATAAAGATTTCAGCTTTTTTACTTCACAAAAGTCAACAAATGGAAGAAATGAGGAAATGTGGATGTTAAAACATTGGCAGAATTGTAGATTGAAATGCCACTATCCAGATATTTGAGTTGTTCCTTTCTTCTTCTTCTTTCCTTTCTTTCTCCTATCATATCTTCAAAGTAAAGTGCAATTTAAAAAAAATGTTTTCAATTTTGAATAAAATTACATGATTCAGAATAATTGGTTGGATTATGTCCGTATAATTGTAATTTTCTCTAACTGAACGGTTTGGGTAGGTAGAAAGAAATTGAACAATGTTTGATTATGTCCAAATGCTTGCAGACTGGCTGGATTTCCTCCCTAGGGAGTTGTTCATATTTAAATTTATTTCAACAGAGAGGGAAATTTTTTTGAGAAGGGAATATGAAAGTCCAGGTATTTACAGGGCCTATGACCTGTCATTGGCTGGTTTTGTTGAATTACTACCTGGTAAAAGGAGAAGTATAAAAATTGAAAAATTGTTTTCAGGCGTTGCCTAGTAGGTGATTTGGTTCAGCCGGATGAATCTCACCCACGTGATAAAGGTTTCAGCTCTTTTACTTCACAAAAGTCAACATGTGGAAGAGTTGAGGAAATGTGGATGTTCAAACATGGGCAGAATGGTGAATGTTACACAGTGTGTAAAGTGGCCACTTAAACCAGCCAATGACAGTTCATAAGCCCTGTAAATGCCTAGAATTCCATATTCCCTTCTCAAAAATTTTTCCCTATCTGTTAAAATAAATTTTAAAAAGGAAAAAATTTCCTTAAGGCAATATGCACGCCCTTATATGTATATGTATATTAAGTGATAAAATAAATAAATAAACATTCTTGACATGGAATAAGTATTTTAAAATGTGATTTTCTTTGCAACATTTCACTGTCTTTGGACTGGCACAAGCATAAGACTGATCATCTTACTGCGTATACTATGGCAAAAAATGATCGAGGAGCTCTCTGTAATCTGGTAGCTTTAGTATCTTTGTGCTGAAAGAAAGTAATGCAGAAAGTGCGGATAAAAAATGATGATGATGATATTCTATTTTATGCAACAGAATTGATTAAGAAGCTGTTTGAATTTATAATGATTATTAATTTATTTGTAAATTCATTCAAAATAACACTCGTTTAAATAATTATGAGCTTATTAAGGCTTTTTAGGCTTTGCCCGTGTCAAGCCATGATCATTAACAGTAAAAAATACACAGTGAAATTAATTAGATTTAATTAAAATAACATGTGATGCAATATAATAAAAATCCAGAAAAACAAGGTATTTGTTATAAATAATACAATGCCAAAGAATACAATGTAATAAAGATAATCAGATATAAATAATAAAATATAAGTTATACAAATTTAGATTCATGCATAATAAAGTATTCAAAATAATAGTATCAATTATATTTAACATTTAGTAAAACCACAATGGGACAGCCTTAACAAAACCTTAAATTAAAAATATGCTCTGAAATACTTGAATCAGTACACCATATAAAATATTTAGGAATATTTTTTGATAAATATTTTAAATAGACAGAACACATAGAATATATAACACAAAAAATTAGAAAACTTTTCCATATCTTCAAGTCAATACGTAACATCTTATCCCTAAATAAATTCAAACAACTATATTTTATTTTATGTAACTCTATTCTAACTTATGGCATAATAGGATGGGGAGACCCTAATAAATTGATATTAAAACCTCTCGAATCTACTCAAAAATCAATAATTAAAATAATTTTAAAAAACCTTTCAGGTACCCCAGCGTGAAGTATTTTGAGGAATTTAAGATCTTAGATACAAGGCAATTATATATTTGTAGAATAATAATGTTTTTGAAAGCAAATTATTTTATTAAATCCCAAAAGGAACACTACCAGAAGTCAAACTAGAGGATAGGTCATGGGGTTTACCACAAACTCCGAATTCGGGCAAATAAATTTTAGGTTTCTGGGCTCCAAAATATTAAATATGTTACCCAAACATTGCAAAACCATGACCCGGATTCAATTGAATAAAATTTGTAAAAAATTGGTTGCTCTTGAGAAAAATCGGAAAATTTACCCAAAAACATTCTTACATAATAAATGGTATAAATGAATATTGTATAACTGTACAGGTTATTTACTAGTAAGTAGTAATATTATTGTTTATTTTGCATAAAAATATATGCCTTAAAACAAGTTGTACCTAGTTAGGCAGACTATACATAATCTAAAGGAATATATTACCTAACTGTGTATGCAGTAGATAAAGTAATTGTTATTTTTGTTAATAAACCATGATTATTTTTATTGAAATCAACAAAATAATATTTTAATTCAGTAGTATTGAAAAAAAAAACAGATGAAATAATAAAATCATTGAAATCAGTAAAAAATAATATATACAAATATATAAACATAATTGAAATGATAATTGAAATATGGTTTCTAGAAACTCACTCTGTACTAAAGTAAGAAAGAGGAGTAATAAATAATATGCCAAATAAGAGTAAGTATTAAATAAAATATGTACATATATGAGTTATCCATAAAAATAAAGTTAATTTAGACATTTTGTAATATATTATGCCCTATGCACTATCGGATGTGGAGCGTAAATGATTTTTAAGCGTTTAAATTTAGAATGCCATTAGGTTAATCGTTTTAGATTATTTTGTACCGGGTTGCTTTCTTGCAACATTTTCTCTGACAGGGGAATTTCGTCACGTTTTCCACACAAATAGCTGCGACAGGGTCGACATTTGCACGTGGGGCAGATTTCACTTGAATAATTTATTGTGTCTATGGGGACTGTGATACCTGGAATATATGTTACCAGCAGAGGTGGTCAATTTATGGTCAAGCGCATAAATAAAGTTTAAAGTCAGGGCTGGTCAAGTATTCTTAATATTTTATAAAACATATTTTTTAGATTATAATAGTGCTTCAATATCCGGAATGGCAAAAAAACAAGACATTGGCGGATTACCAAGATGTCCGAATTGTGGTCTGCAACACTTTAATTGTAATAAAATATCTAAATTTGTTGAATCAGAGAGGGAAACATTTTTGAGGAGGGAATATGGAAGTCTTGGCATTTACAGGGCTTATGACCTCTCATTGGCTGATTTAAGTGGCCTCTTACACGCTGTGTAACATCCAACATTCTGCCTGTGTTTAAACATCCACATTTCCTCAACTCCCACCTGTTAATTTTGGCCACGTAAACCAGCTAATGAAATTAAACTTTGTTGTAATAAAATATGTCAGCCTCGTATTCAGCGTGTTTGCCCATCAAGCAAGAGGTTTTGGGTTCGATTCCCGACATGGTTGATATAAATAATTAATTTAAAAGAGTCTTTTTACACCAGAATATTTAGTAGTCCCTGGACTGGTACCTGAAGCGTGAGACTGATCATCTTACCTTCATGTATCAAAAATATTCAAGATATTTTTTTTTTTTTTTTGACACTTTATATACATATACAATATATATACATATAAGGGCGGGCATATTGCCTTAAGGCAATTTCTTCCTACATACCCAAACTGTTCAGTTTGAGAAAATTATAAATACATGGACATATTGAATCTTACAATTTTATACAAAAGTTTAAAACAAAGATTAACAAAATAAAAACTTATTTAAAAAAAAATTAACACTATACTATGAAGAGAGGAGAGAGGATGGTAAGGAGAGAAGAAGGATAAAGGAACAGTTTAAATATTTAGATAGTGACATTTCAATCTTGACTAAAATGTAAATGAAGAAGGGGCGTCTCTATCATTAGTGGTTAGATTACGCTGCGATTAGTGTACCAAATTGAACATGTTAAATACTTAGGAGTAACAATAGACAGACAATTGATATGAACAATTCATATCAATAATTTAATTAGCAAAGTGGCGACATTATCGATTCTTTTTTTAAAATCAAAAACTTTGTTCCAAAAACGGAAAAAAAATCATGTACGAAGCCTATGTAAAAACTAAAATATGTTATATTCAACTACTATGGGGAACAGGAAATCAAAATGACATAAACAGAGCACAAAGACAGCAAAATAAAATATTAAAGTTAGGATATGACCTACCCTATCTAACCGCAACTGATGAACTTTTTAAACAAACTAAACTAATTAATGTAACTGAACTCTTTAAACTAGAATCTATAAAATTTATTCATAAATTAGCCACTGATGTAATTGTAGACGAAGAATTAAAACTTGTAAAAAACTGTAGTAAATATGAACACAATACGAGAATATCAGAAAAATATCATATCCAACCTTATAAAACGAGAAAAGGACAATCGAGACTAATAAACCATGGACTGAAATTATACAATAAACTACCAGACAAAACTAAACAAAAGACTCAGACAACCTGTACAAAAGATGTTACAAATATTATTATTAACAGTAGAATGTGAAATTTAAAAGTAAAAATATTTTGTTAAATGTATGTAACCCACAAGGGTTTATCAATGAAAAATTTTAATAAAAAAAAAAAAAAAAATGCAGTTCCCTATGAACCATTGGGTGCGGAAAGGGACTGATGATGATCAATAAAATATGTTAATATTACATTTAATAATTATTAAAAAAATATGAAAAGGCTGAGCATTTGAAATGAAGTTAAAATCAGAAGTGAAGGTAGTTGTCGTTTGACAACAAACTGCTTAGCATGGCGCTGGACGATGGCGAAATGCCTCCCCGCCACCTCTACCGGGATCACCGCGGTCACCGGATAAGCGAGGGTCCGGATTAGCGAGGCCCCACTGTATTTACATCGTAAACATCTACAAAGAAATTATATTAACTTTTTTATTGACACTGCACATGGAGTTTTGACATGTAAATATCTGTGTCCGGTAGGAAGAAGAATACAGTAGTCTGAAAAATATAACCAGAGCCCTAAACAAGCGTTTTCGACTAAATCTACTCTCAGGTGAAAATTCCGAAAAATGAAATTAAAAATTGTAGAGTAGAGCTGCTTTTGACCAAAACTTCATGTCCGCCTTGCCAGAAATCTAATTCAGGACCTCAAGAATAATAGGAGAACGCGCAAATTGCTACACAACGAGGCAACCTTAAATCGGGATGTGGTTCCATGGGTAGTTTTGCGGGCTTACGGATCAGAGGTTCGAGGTTAGATCCCTACTCTACCCCGACTTGGTTTTCGTTTTCTTTTATATATAACTTGTTGCGCCCGAAAATTTAAATATTTGGGTGAATCAGAACTTAAAAAATTCTTTAAAAAGTAAATAAAAAAACAAAAACACTTATCTTACTCATGTTTCCCATTTTATTATACCTTATACGAGTACTACATAATAATGTTATAAATTAGTAGTTTGGTAGTTTTCCTTTCAAGCTAACCATATTTAAAAGTACACAGTACTGTTATAAATAAGTAGTTAGGTAGCTTAAATTTCAAGGTAAAAAAATCTAACGGTTCACAATAGTGTTTTAAATTAGAAGTTAGGTAGTTTTACTTTCAAGTCAAAAAATATTTGATACAACATAATAATGTTATAAATTAGTAGTTAAGTAGTTTAACTTTCAAGTCAAAAAATATTTGATACAACATAACAATGTTATAAATAAGTAGTTAAGTAGTGTTACTTTCAAGTCAAAAAATATTTGATACTTTATAATAATGTTATAAATTAGTAGTTTGGTAGTTTTACTTTCAAGTCAAAAAATATTTGATACAACATAACAATGTTATAAATAAGTAGTTAAGTAGTGTTACTTTCAAGTCAAAAAATATTTGATACTTTATAATAATGTTATAAATTAGTAGTTTGGTAGTTTTACTTTCAAGTCAAAAAATATTTGATACAACATAACAATGTTATAAATAAGTAGTTAAGTAGTGTTACTTTCAAGTCAAAAAATATTTGATACTATATAATAATGTTATAAATTAGTAGTTTGGTAGTTTTACTTTCAAGTCAAAAAATATTTGATACTACATAATAATGTTATAAACTAGTAGTTTGGTAGTTTTACTTTCTACGCAAACAATATTTAATACTTCACAATAATGTTATAAATTAGTAGTTAGGTAGTTTTACTTTCAAGGAAAACAATATTTACTACTTCATAATAATGTTATAAATTAGTAGTTTGGTAGTTTTACTTTCAAAGCAAAAAATCTAAAGCTACGTAACAGTGTTATAAATGAATAGTCAATAGTTTTACTCTCAAGGCTGGAAATATCTTATACTTACTAAATAATATTAGTAGTTAGGTACCTAGTTAGTTTTTATTTGAAGACTCGGCTTGTTAACGAGCTAATCTCATAAAATATTCAGTCTTAGTACACAAGTCATTTTCAGTACAATGAAGACGTTGAAAGGAATCTGATGAAACGTATACATAAATAATGAATATCCATCATCGAATATTGATTTTAAGCTTATACAGCCTTAACTTGTATATTTCTACTAGTACCTTAATCAAAAATATTTATTTATTTTATATCACCATCATTCTATGCCCGCTCCCTAGTTGCAGCATATGGTGTCCACGAAGACCCAACCGGTATCTTTGTCGGCTGCTAGCTCCTGTCAGGTTTGCGTCCCGTAGTTCTCCCATGAACTGCCGATGAACAGCCAGCAGGACAGTCCAGGACGTCTAGAACCTGATGCCTTGTAAAGCCTTGCGACGTGTGGTTAAGGCTCTCAGGAGGCATCCGCAGTACACGGCTAAAAACTGAATCGCCTCCGCTTGATGACCGTTGTCACCGTAGTTTGCTGCGTCCGTTTTCTTATTACTTTATTCGGCACAAAGTCAAACCACCGCACACCCAAAATTCTATTAAACCTATTCTCAAAACTCAGTATTTTAGGCCCAAGTGAGGTGTCACGATTCGCATCCATAGAGGAGAATAGGTGTTATGCAGGCGTTATAAAAACGGCATTTGGTTTTCACTGAGTAAATATCCGATCCGACAGGTTTCATACTGTTGAATGTAGTGCCTGCTATTCCTAGCCGCAATATATATATATAAATATATAGGATGTCCCATAATCCAACGTATTCCTTTTAAGGGGTGTTAGGCCAGCTCATGACTCACTAAAAAATGCAAATATGACCTCAGTAAAAGTGCCTTAGTTCTTGAGATATTTCCACTTTTATGAATTTCCCGAATATATACGCTTTAGATCAGTTTCTCGAGTGCTAATACTTCAAATTTTTGGATTCTAATTTATGTTTCATAATCTTGAATAACTCTTCTGTTGATCACAGTCTAAAATATTACAAATATTGGTTTGCTAAAAAAAAATTAATGCCCGGTCAATGAATTAAAAATAAATCTTTAGGTAACTTTGACTCTTCGACACTACTTGGCAAGTTGTTTGTAAAAAAAATTCTATTTATTTAGTTTTTAAAATGGTATAGCCTTTACTAATTGCCCTTTTAATGCAAAATGAATTGATTGTATAATTATTTCATTTATTAGGAATTTCGATTTACTGCTTTAGTTTATTATCGTGAACAGTGTTTTAAACTAAATAAAACACAAATATAATCTCAAATAAAAAAATCAAAATAGTTTAGTTAAGGATAAAATTGCATCAGCAATTAAAAGGTTAATTCATTAAGTCAGGCAGTGAAGCTATTCAACAAAAACAACCCCCACAATACATCACATACAAATAATATAATCACTAGATCCTCAACACATAAGCAACTTAAACAAATACAAACTAATACCACTTTCGGACAAAGGGATTTTGAGTATTATTCTATTAAAATCTATAACCTACTACCACTATCTATTAAAGCAATTAGTAATGAGAAAATGTTCAAAAAGGCTGTCTGGATTGTCTTATTCGCCCATACCAATGCTGAATCAACTGCTCCACAACTGTATAGCTTATGTTAGGTTTTTGTTGTTTTCATTGTGTGTTTTGTAATATAAATAATATAGATGTACATAAATACCTTGTTTTTAAAACTGTCTGAATATTTGTTAATTATGTTTGTTTTTTAAATTAGTCTTCTTTGTTTATTCTCAAATGTAATTTAAAAAAACTAAATTGTTAAGTGTCCTTGGCACGGGAAACCCCAGTGAGGTCACATTATTTTTATTATTAATTATAGTTTGTAAGCGAAAAATATGAATAAATAAATAAGTTAGACCGGAGCAGATAGTTATGCCATTTTTTTAAGTATGAGATGGAATGAGACATGATATGCGTTAGAGTGAGATAGATAGAGACGCCATTGCTCAATATGGGATGGAATCAATATGATATGAGTTAGAGTGAGATGAAACATGACAAAGGCATAGCTTTAGCTGTGGACAACAAAAGAGTTATTAAAAATTATGAAACATAAATAAGAATCCTAAAATATGAAAGTTTGAAGAAGTGGCACTTGAGAAACTGATCCAAGGCGTAGATGTTCGGGAAATTCATAAAAGTGGAAATATCTCGAAAACTAAGGCACTTTTATAAAAGTCATATTTGCATTTTTAGTGAGTCATGAGCTGGCCCAACACCCCTTAAAAGGAATAGCTTGGGCTTTAAGACACCCTGTATATAAACGGTATAAATTAACTAAAAAATACAAATTACGTACAAGTACAATTGTAAGCAAGTAAAAATAAATAATTTATAAAAAAAACTTATTTTAAACATTAAGAAAAGTGTATGAAAGTTACAACATTATTATATTAAACACGATTTTTAATTAGCGAGTCCAGAACCAACGACAGCCGTATCTTCTAACTCACTACAATATTTATGAAGCCGGGGGACAGACGAGTACAGAATTGTACATATACTATTTGATGGTTGGTTCTAGAACCCGCAAGATAAAAATATCTATGGCGGGTATGTCGACCAGGTACATGGATACACGCTAACTCCAGTAAGTCTTGACAGCCAATAAATGAGTTTATTACTTTAAAAACTATGCCCAGAACTCTCCACATGTACGCTTTGTCCGAGAGTATAATTCAAACATTTATTATATTGACCCTTTCAGTTGTAATAAAATGACTTTCAAAATGCGAGCTGTGAAATTAATATTAAATGCTAATACTAAATTTGCTGCAACAGAGAGGGAAAACATTTTTAAGAAGGGAATATGGAAGTCTAGGCATTTACAGGGCTTATGACTTGTCATTGACTGGGTCAATAACATTGAAATGTAGATGTTTAAACATAGACAGAACGGTAAATATTATACAGCGTGTAAAGTGGCCACTTATCATCATAATTTCCCTTTCCGCACCTAATGGCGCATAGGGCACTGCATTGGTACACCAACCGTAGCCTGTCTTGATCATTTTTGTAACATGAGGGTAAGATGATCAGTCCTACGTTTCAGGTGCTAGTCCAGGAACTATGGAGTATTCTGGCGAAAGTAAACCTTTTTAAAAAAATATTTTATGTGAACCATGTCGAGAATCTAACTCGAGACTTTTTACATGGTAAGCAAACGCACTGACCCTACACCACGAGGCCACGTGGCCATCTATACGTACACTTAAGTAAATATTTGTAAAACATTTAAGTTTGTAAGTGAAAATTATGGTTCATTGTAAATATTATGGAAATAAAACCGTGTTGAACGGGGTCTCCGTGGTGTAGTTGTCAAGACGTTTGACCCACTACGAACGTTCCGGGTTCGATTCCCGGTGATTCCTAGTGAGAGAGAGAGAGAACACAAAAATTCAATGTGATTTTTCTCAAGCGTGGGTGTTTTGTGATGCAATTTACCACTGTTATTGGGCCTCCGGGTCTGTTGTGGTTTAAAAATAAAAATACATAAAAGACGAGTCAGTCTACAAATTTGGAATATCCAGTGACCGGTTTCATCGTCGGTTCAAATGTACAAATGTTTCTTACACTGTATAATATTATATTTACCAGTCGAGAACCAGTAGAGAGTTGAAGCGCTAATTGGTCCAATAAAAAATTAAAAGTGTATCAAGTATTTTTTAATTTATAACTTTTATTCAAATATGAGTTATTTTGTAGTCAATAGTAAAAATAAGGTGTTTCATAGAACTATGAAAAATACCATGTGGTCAAAAACAAATATATAATTAATACAAATTAAAACCGAAATAATAACAGTATGAATGTAAAAATGGTAATTATAATATATAACATATTTCCTGCCGGTGTCCAGGTGGATGAAGAATACTTTTGTGTGTGTGAAATAGAACCAAACCTTGGACGAGTGTATTAGACTTGCTGGTTACTCTCAGGTAAAAATACTATTGAGAAAAATTACACTCGAAAAATATAGCCCGAGTCTAGTCCTTGGCAATCGAACCGTAACCCATCGCGTGTTTACAAAATGTGCTTTTCACTGCACAACAAGACTATTAAAATCATTTAACATTTTGAGTACCGGCCGAATACACATAGAATTTACCCTGTGCCCATTTTTGTGAAGAGTTTCTTAAACGTGTCATAATTATGAAAATACGAGGTTAAATCAATTCTAACTTCTCATATTTATTTTTAAAAAATTAATAAGTCATCTTTGTGCGATAGCTCTGCCAACATTGACCTTTATGGAGAACCACATTGCAATGTTCACACATATAGCGTCTCACTCCTTTTTTTGTGCTTTGTATCCCGAAGCCGTGTAAACTCGTGATTATAATAACCACGCGTTGCGTCCCGGTCCCGTGTTGACGTAGTTTACCAGCAGTGAAAAGTACTAATAAAAGTCACTAGATGTTAATAAAATGCACTTTTTTGAACAGCTGGTAAATCACGTGCAAACACGGGACCGGGACACAACGCGTGGTTATATAATCACGTGTTTACACGGCTCCGGGATACAAAGTGTTAATAAAAGAACTTTTGTTTTAATAAATTTATTTTAAAATGAAAAAATTAACGACGTTCCATTGAAACATCGCGTTAAGAGTGGGTACAAAGGAAAGATAAAAAAATAGCATTAAATGTTCTCAAAGGAATGATATAAGATTTCAACTCTCTGATTATCCTGAAAATACACCCTCTTCAAAGTATCGATAGAGAACTTTTCTGTTTTAGAAACAAGGGTTCGTTTGTGTTTCAGTGATTCATTGATTTGATCTGCCTCTGATTTAAGGGTATTATTTTATATACATACTTGCTTGCTAGTGATGGGAAGTCAACCATCTAATGAATGAATCGAATACCTCGTTTATTCGTCGGTTTTGTTCATTGTAAATTGATATATTCACGGGTATTGATTACATTTATACGATTAACAAATTACAACAGGGATGGAGAATATCTTAAAGAAAGGGAATATGGAAGTCTAAGTATTATCAAGGTTTTTGACCTGTTATGGTTTAAGTGGCCACTTTACACACTGTGTAACATTCACCATTTTGCCTATTTTTAAACATGTAAATTTCTTCAATTCTTCAATTCGTTGAAGTTGAAGAGCTGAAACCATTATTGTTGTAAAGAGATTCATCTGACATAATTATTTCACATACTAGGCAACGCCTGAAAATAGTTTTCCATTTTTTTCCAACATATATGTATATGCGAGTTTATATATACAGGGTGTTCATTAAACCCTGTCACATCCAAAACCACGATGATCAATATGACCAAGAAGACATACTTCTGCAGGGAAGAAACGGGGAGGGGAGGGGGAGCTTCTCCCCTGCAGAAGTAAGTAACCATTTGTTTTTTTAAAAATTTTTTTTTTTTTAAAAATTGTTGTTATAAAAAAAACTTTACGATCAAATTCAACCTGAAAAAAAACTACGGTGTTTCAATAATTTATTCTATTCTAAGTTAGTTCTCTAGTTCGTCAACTTTTTTTTTAAAAGCGTTTACTATAGTTTAAGGGCAGTTCCGACGTATTTTAATCACAAATTCTTATGACAACCAACAAATAATTAAAAAATACTACAAATTAAAAATAAAAAAATGACATATCTTCCAAATTATAAAACTTTAGCTAAGAAAAGTAAGGTCCAATAATTGGCAAATGACTTTCTCTATATGCGAATTGGCTATGACGGGTTCAGTTCCAGTCACCATATCAAGCATCTTTGGCAGTTTTAATTCTTCGATTGAACGCGAATAGAAACAGTTAAAAATTATAATTTTTGCTGCATGAAGATATGACGATCATTTGTACGCTTAGGTGCCAGTGCATGAAATATTTAACTGTCAAAACACGCTTTTAAATAAATGTTCCATGTGAATCATGTCGAGAACTAAACCTCTTGCATGGTAGGCAAATGCACTGACTATTAAATTATAAGGTGGAAATTAGGCCCTTTATTAGTTTAAGGTAAGAACTTATTTTAATAATCGATTATTAAAATGAATGAATATGAGTCATGCTCCATTTTGACGGAGAAGTTACATCCCTATTTCACATCCAACACAATCTCTCATACATTAATCGCATTTGACCAATGAAAATACACCCCTGAGTATTTAGTAACACACGATTTAGTTAGATTCAATTATTGATAATGAATTGATGGTGAGTTAATTAAATTTCTGCTGCTGGGTACCTATTAGTTCGATTAATGAGAAAATTAAACTCATGCTGTACCACAGCTGTGTACTTTTGTTGTAATTGTTAAAAAAATATATTGGAATATTTCGTTATTCTTGGACTGGTACCTGAAGCGTAGCACTGATCATCTTCTAATCTAAATGACTTAATACCGAGCACCATACGATGATTGCTCGGAGACACTTTTCGTATATAGACCCAAACGGTTTAACGTCTTGGATTAACATATCAATTTATCCAACAAAATGTCCATGTTTAAGATAAACATCTAAAACTGGATTTTGTCGAAGGGAAGAAACCACTGTATGAGATGATAATAACCTTTATATTTTTTTATTAACGGACTTATGCAGTCCATTTTAACAATGGTAAATACAATTTCTTTTGATAAATACAGGAACGAATAAAAAAAATACAACTTTAAAAAATTTAAGCTAGGACAAAAAAAAAATTACTACCTCAAGACAAGGTCCGGTCTGCCTTAGTGATTTTTTTTTAATTTATAAAGACTTACCCCAAAAAAGTCCAGATCTTGTTTTGAGTTTACAATACGATACAATTGAGACATTGGTGCAGGCATATGTACATGTTATGTATATCACATTGGAATAAACTTAATAGTGACGCTTACATGTATTTGAACTATTGCGAATTGAAACATAAAATTATTTATTTATGTATATTCTAAATTATTAGACGATATGTTGTTCCAAATAAATGTTTTACTGTTGTCGTTTTATAAGTTTTATTATTTTTATTTTTACAATAAAAATTAATTACTTAATTATGTTATGAAATTATTAAAGAATTTAATAAAAATTTTAGATTCAAGATCTTAACTTTGCTCCACCATGCATTATTTAATAGCTTATATGTATGATATTTTTGGATATGCATAAATTTTTATTTTATATTAAAATTTATTTCAACAGAGGGAAAATATTTTCGAGAAGGGAATATGGAAGTCTAGGCATTTACAGAGCTTATGATCTGTCATTGGTTGGTTTAAGCGGCCACTTTACTCGCTGTGTAACATTCACCATTCTGCCCATGTTTGAACATCCATATTTCCTCAACTCTTCCATATGTTGACTTTTGAGAAGTAAAAGTGCTGAAACCTTTATCACGTGGGTGAGATTTATCCGGTGTTCAGCCGGTTGGTTGGCCGGTATTGCAATCGCAGCGTATCTTGATAATTTTTTGCAACATGTTTGTTACTTGTCAACCTCGAGGTGTAATGGTCACCGCGTTTATCTACCATGCAAGAGGTCTCGATTCGATTCCCAACATGGGTGATATGAAATATTTATTTAAAATATGTGTTTTCACACTAGACTATTTCTTAGTCCCTGGACTGGTACCTGAAGCGTAAGACTGATCATCTTATTTTGATGTAACAAAAATGATCAAGATACGCTTCGATTGATGTACCAATGCAGTGCCCTATTCACCATTAGGTGCGGAAAGGGAATGATGATTATGATGATGAAGGTAAAATAATTATTCTTGTGTAAAAACCCTTTGAAATAAATATTTCATATTAATCATGTCGGCAATCAAACCTGAGACCTCTGGCATGGTAGGCAAACGCGCTGACCATAAAACTACGAGGCCGACATAGAAGAGAAAAATATAACTAAATATATAAATGTACTTTCATACGTTATGAGGTCCAATGTCAATTCTGCGTCCGATTTACGGAGGCATTGATGAAATCCTTATCATCCTCCGAGGTTTGGTTTCAATCGTGGTCATTTTAAAAAGGCGGATCGATATGGCGTTCTATCCACTATGCTTACCCCGCGAGGAAACAACGGGCTGTTTTTTTCGTTTGTTAATTTTTGGATATTGAAAATATTGAAAGTGAAAGGCGAGTTTTTGGCGCCTCAAAACCAAAACCAACCAGCTAAGGGAAGGTCACTCCGACAGAAAATCCACCAGAGATGGCAACGGGAAACCACTCTGGTCATCTTTTCTCAGGAATCACTACGGCGAGTACATCAATAAGCAGTCGTCCTGGCTGCAAAATGTAAAATTAGTGCAGGACAGATACATGTGCTTTTTCTGTAGTGATCGCTAACGTCAGGGGGACCCGGCAAGGCACTAGAAGAAGAAGATAATATTTTAAACCAAAATGTAGATCTACAAACAGCTAAGCATAATCTAGAAATAGATTCTTCTTTTAGATGTTCATTCGTACAAAAGGGTTACCTATTTGCGTTGAAAAATATTTGTTTGAAAAGGGATTCCTCAGTGGACATTTCGAAAATATTTTAAACCAAAGCCACCCACTTTAGAATCTATTTTCAAGTTTATCAATACAGCGAGTCCTTTTATTCTGATGTCACAAAAGTATTGTAACTTTTTTTGATAGATGAAATAAAAAGCAAAATTGAAAAATAATTATTTTTATGAATAATTTATTTTTTACTTCAATTTGATACTTTAATTCGCTTATTTTTGTGATCTATTCCAAAAATAAGTCTCGTTCTCACGTCCAAATTTAATATAAACTGAAGACGAGTCATTTTGTTCATTGGTAGACCTGCGTAGATACCATTACCATAATCGACTCTAGACACTACAAATGCATTTTTCAATTGACGGGCGGCACCAACCGGCAAATTTTTGTGTATGCATTTAATCCGTCTCAGCTGGTAGACGCATGAACTTATCGTTCTACTAATTTGAGCGTCAAGAGAAAGGTCAAAATTAAGAAAGATTCCCAGTAGTTTAACGGTGGGTAAAACGGTACTCTTTACATCGGGTAGTGCCGTATCCTGGATCAAATTCTGTCGCCTGGCTGAAGCCCTCCATAGTTGTTCTGTTTTAGATGGGTTTAATGTTAGTCTATTTTCAGCCATCAATGCCTAAAAATGTTATTTTTTCAATTTCTATACTTCTTCATGGATCAGGTAATTTATCAACAATATTTTGAGTTTGTCCAAATTTTTGTAGACAAGGACTGGATTCAACTCCCCGGGGAGCTGTTTATATTAACATATTACAACAGAGATGAAGAACATTTAAGAGAAGGTTATTTAGAAGTCTAGGCATCTACAGGGCTTATGACCTGTCAATGGCTGGTTTAAGTGGCCACTTTACATTTTCAGGCGTTGCCTAGTATGTAGGTGAAATAATTTAATTAGATTAATATCACCCGCATAAATAAAGGTTTCAGCTGTTTAACTTCACAAACATCAACAGATGAAAGAATTGAAAGAATATAGATGTTCAAATATAGGCAGAATGGTGAATGTTACACAGTGTGTAAAATGACCACTAAAACCAGCCATTGACAGGTCATAAGCCCTGTAGATGCCTAGACTTCTAAATAACCTTCTCTAAAATGTTCTTCATCTCTGTTGTAATATGTTAATGTAGTTTTGGTTGAGTTCTTGATAAAACCCTTTAACAGTCTGAAAAAATGGGTCAGTGTGAATCCATCCCTTTTCAGTTGCAAACTGTTGATCCCAAGAATGCCCAAGAGGAATGCAGTGGCCAAGAGGAATGAATTGAGCCACGGATAACTACCCTTCCCCTTCGCGTTGAGATACCTCAAAAACCCACGATTAGAACGTAAAAATCCAGTTGGGGTAGAGTGGGGTTTGAACCCTGGATTTCTGATCTGTGATTCCGTAACACTAGCCACTGCACCACTACCCGATTCAATACCAATATTGAATCAACTGCTCCACAAGTGTATGGCTTATGTTAGGTTTTCGTTATTTTCATTGTGTGTTTTGTAATATAAATAATATAGATGTACATAAATAACTTGTTTTTAAAACTGTCTGAATATTCGTTAATTATCTTCTTTTTTTAAAGTTAGTCTTCTTTGTTTATTCTCAAATGTAATTTAAAAAAAGTATAATGTTAAGTGTCCTCGTCACGGGAAACCCCAGTGAGGATACATTATTTTTATTTTAAATTATAGTTTGTAAGCAAAACATATGAATAAATAAATAAATAAATACAAATAAAGTAGGTGCCTTTCTTCCTCATTGGGTGCAGATAAGGGTAGAATGATGACAATTATGTATATTCACAAATGATTCTATAAATTAGATCAGTTACAGAAAGCTAACAATAAGCAATATTACTGTAGTATATAGGTAAAATATTAGGATTTAATCCCACACAGGATTATTGTAGCGATAGGCTCAAGGAATCGATTTCCCCGAAGGGAAATAAGACAGGCTAATATCGAATATCCTTCCAAGCTACAAACTTCCTGAATCCTTAATGAGATAATGAATCACAGATATTAAGGTTCAAATAAATAGTATGGATAATACAATGACATTAAATTAAATTAAATTCAATTCATTTATTTTAAATACAATATATACTTTACAAACACATATTCAATACGTACATATTATAAAAAAGATAAAAAAATACACGAAAGAGACTCATGTCAAAGTAGTAGGAGAATCCTGCTCCGGAAAACCCCTTCGAATACATGGAACAGATCAATATCCAGAGCGATGTTGTTCAGCATAGCGGTAGCCCTTCCAACAGGCAGGGTGGTTCTGTATATCGGAATATGAAACAGTCTAGGCTGACGCTGTCTTAGGTAATTATCAGGAACATACAAACCAATGCTCATCAAAATCTCAGAATTATCGATCATACCACGCAACAATCGATAAAAACGTGTAGTCAAATACACATTCCTTCTAGTCTTTAAAAAGACACTTACACAACTTTTTGCAGTTTTATTGTTTTTTGTTCAGGAAACATACAGTAAATGTAATATGTTTTTGTGTCCAGGCGAATAAAGAATACAGCTCAGAAAAAGAAACAGAACCATGGACGAGTGTTTTGTCGGTTCGATGTCTACTCCCAGGAAAAATAATGAAATAAAGATGTGCCCGAGTACAGCCGAACGTTATCTGACTCATCCTGACCGCAAATTTCTGCTGAGCCAAAGTTTCGGCCAATTTTTGGCCGTAACTGAAACCGCAGCCAAAACTCGTTATTTTGTCCGAAACTGAAAAAAATCGAAATCGAAACCGAAACTTCGGTCGGTCGCTAGTTAATATTAACATATTGCAATATAGATTTAGAGAAGGGAATATAGAAGTCAAGGCATCAAAAGAGCTTATGGCCTGTCATTGGCTGGTTTTGGAACATCTTTATTCCTTCAATTCCTTCATATTTAGAATTTTGTGAAGTGAAATTGCTGAAATGTTTACTGATGCGGGGAGATTCATATAATTGAGTTATTGAAATGTTACGCGGTGAGTTAAGTGGTCACATATACCAGCCAATAGCAGGTCATTGGCCCTGTATATCATAATGTCTAAACTTCTATATTCCCTTCTCTAAAGTGACGGCCTCCATGGTGTAGTGGTCAAGACGCTTGACTCACACGGATGGTTCCGGGCTCGATTCCCGGTGAGAACACAAAAACTTAAATATATTTTTTCTTAAGCCTGGGTTTTCTGTGATGTGATTCACCACTGCAATTGGGCCTCCTGGCCTGATGTGGTGCAAAAAAAAAAAAAATAATTTATTTATGCTTTATTAAGTTAGTTCATAACATTTTGAGAACTAATATAAACTTTTAATAATATTACAATTTTTTTATCAAAACTTCTCAATTATATATTTTTTCAAATTAGTTTGAAATATTTAATTTTTTTCTATTTCTTTTATTTCTTCAGGTAACTCATTGTTCAGCTTCAATCCCTTGTACAGTGAGTTTTGAGATTCTGTTTTTTTCCTCATTGGTAATTTTATCTTTTTTTTACCCCTTGTTTCATATGTATGACATTGTTGGTTAAATTTAATTTTTGTTTTTATTTTATTCATCCCCTTAATTATTTTATGTATAACAATTGCCACATTCTATTAAATTTGTTTCTTTACTGTGAGCAAGCCAATTTCTTTGTGCATTCTTGCTACATTAGAATATATATTTTTTTTAGTATAATCCTCATTGCCTTATTTTGAAGAATTTGTATATTTTAAATTTCTCCTTCATTACATAAAAAAGAATGGAAGAACAGTAATTTATGTGTGGACATATTATTGTTTTATTTATAAGAATACTACTTTTTAAATTTATTACATTTCTTAATCTTCCCATAAATGAAAATTTTTTTGATTTTTTTTTGTTACATATTGAGTATGTTTTTTAAAATTTAAATATCTATCCAAGTAGACCTAGTCATAAGCCCTGTAAATGGCTAGACTTCCATATTCCTTTCACAAAAACGATTTTCCTCTCTGTTGCCACAAATTTAAATATATATAACTCCCCAATGAGGAAATCCAGCCAGTCTGCCAGCATTTGGACATACTCAAAACATTGTTGAATTGAATTGAATTAAAAATAATTATATACATATTAATAACAGTGACCGTAAAAATCTACGCACGTTTTAAGTAAGAATGTTACGTATTTAAACATTTAAAAAATGCGATTTCGGGTAATCCAAACTTTACGAAACACATTTTTTTTATGGCTCATGGTCGAAACTTAGATAAGATGTATTGTGTTTGATAAATATTATTGTTAGAGTTTAAACAAAATGTAAACATTTTGAAAAGCACTTTCTTACATAAATATTTTTCAGAAATAAAGCAAAAAAAAACATTTCCCACTATTTACAAAGCAAGAGATAGAAATGTTTGGGTAGCTTTGTTTATTTGATTAACTTAACCCTTCTCATCCGAACACATTTTAAAAAAAAGTTTTAATGGAGATGGAAAACATTTTTGAAAAGAGTATATGGATGTCTAGGCATTTACAGGGCTTATGACCTGTCATTGGCTTATTAAAGTGGCCACTTTACACAGTGTTTAACATTCAACATTCTGCCTCTTATATTTGTTGCATACGCCATTATCATAACATTGATTAGTATTTTAAATTTTAGGTTCAAATACAACAAAAATACCTCCTCGTCATTCAAACATGAATGCCGAGCGTTTTACAAAAATGAAGTTTGACAGCTATAGTACGATGTCGCATTCGATTGTCAATGTCGAGTGCTTTGGGACACTCGAGATAAAGTCGATTGGTTTTCAATCGACTGGATTCGTATGGATGGTTCAAGAATGCTGTCACTCGTCGAATTACGGAAGTCGCATACGATTCTAACGACGCATGAGTCCAGCATAAGGCCTTATCACCAGAGAAAAAAATATTGTTTTTGCTTTTATAAATTCTATTATTTTTTCAAATATTTATAGAAATTTTTTTTTTGAGCTTTAATTGTTTACAAAAAAAAACAAGTACATCAGGAATGAAATTGGGACTCAGGGGGTATTAAATAAAGGTACAGAGTTCAAAAGGAAAATATTACATTTTTTTTTTTTAAAGAGAAAAATTGTAAAAAACATATTTAATAAATGAAAATATGAAAACTTTAAAAAAATTTAACATTAAGTATAAAAGTTTTTTTAAATTATTAAATAATTAAGAAAACAATCGTTTCAAAACACAAACGTCAGATCAAGCGGGGGTTACCAACAATTTTTTTTATTGTTTTGTAAAGAATATGTATTTGACTAGATGCATGCAAAAAATGAGGCAGATTAATTAAGAAAATAACGAGATATGATTATTTTTCTTCATGTACCTGAGGAATGACGCTGGTACTGAGAGGGTTAAGGCAATTTCTCCCTTTCTACTTAAACCGTTCAATTGAAGAAAATAAGTAGTTGGTTTATGGACATATTCAAGGTATATTACCGTAGAATCTTATAATCGTATCTTAAAATTTTACATATATATACTTGTATTTATACTTTTTTTTAGAAACGAAAATTGACTAAAAATCTACACATTACTATGAAAAGAGGAGGGAGAACGGAAAGGAAATTAAAAAAGGGAAAACTCAAGTATTCATATAATGACATTTCAATCTTGATATATTTGTCTAAACATTTACATTTCCTCACTTCTCTTCTCACAAACTCTTCCATCTGTCCTCTTTTTAAAAGTGAAAGCTTTATAGATGTAGGAGAGATTAATCTGGCTAAATTATAAAACCCACTAGGCCCGGGATAAAACTGAACGTGTATAAAAACATTTGGACACATTAAAAACATTGTCGATCGAAATCGCTAGTAAGAGAATAGGTATAAAATTGAAGAACTGTTTAAAACGTCAACGGATAGAAGAGTTGAGGAAATGTAGATGTTTAAGCATCCATTATTATTTGATAATTTTATAAATGATTTTATCAATCTTTTTCAAAATACAAAATTCTGGATTTTTGCCGATGACACAAGGTACTTAAACTTATTGAATCTCCCAATGATTGTCTTCTTTTTCAAAATGATATTAATTGTTTTAATGAATGGTGCGACATCAATTGTCTTCAACTTAAAATTGATAAATGTAAAATAATATCTTTCTCGCGACGAAAAAAACCTATACAATTCAACTACAAACTAAAAAATACTTCCCTTCCAATGGTTTCGTCAATAAAAGATCTTGGCATTACTTTAGATAGTAAACTCTCCTATCGTGAACACATTGATAATATTGTAAACAAATCTCTCAAACTTCTCGGTTTTATCAATAGAGTGACGGCGGACTTTAAAAATATCCAATACCATCAAAACTCTTTATTCTATCTAGTTCGACCCCATCTAGAATACGCTTCTCCTATTTGGTCTCCATTCTACAGGACTCATATTGACTATATCGAGTCTGTCCAACACCGTTTTCTAAGAAAAGTGGCATGGTTGTTTGGATTACAAAGGAGTTATTATTCCTATTTTGAAATAGAGCAATCTCTTAATCTGTCTTCATTGGAGAGATACGTATATGCTACGTATAAATGCATATAAATTCTGCATAAAAATGCATTTTCAAAATACTTAATGCTTTAAGTGATGTCCCATCTCTGTTGCAATCAATTTCTTTTCATGTTCCAGAAGTTCAAAGTCAAAATCTGATATTTATAAAATCTTCTAAGAGCAACTTTGGTTTTTATGCCCCAATGACCAGAATGTGTAGATTAGTCAATTCATCACACGACTTGGAATTCTTTGGGATAGATCTTCCGGCTTTTCGTGGATCTCTTCGCGACTAAACAGTGTGGGGTGAAGTTGGATTGGCATGGCTTAGCTCGAGGTCTAAGGTCTTTCGTTTTTATGAATATATTGTAGACAATTATTGTTTTGCCCTTGTTTGTCTTTGCTAAATAGTTTTATGTTCTTTTTGTTCAGTTTCTTGCATTTATGTTTCTTCATGTAACTGTTGTAATTGACTTAGGCCGTATATATAATAAATAAAATAAAAATAAAATAAACCAAATGGTGAATGTTACACAGTGTGTAACGTGGCCACTTACACCATCCAGCGAGAGTGTATTAGTCATGTAAATGCCTAGAAGTCCACAATCCTTTCTCAAAAATGTTTTCTTTCTCTGTTACGAAAAATAGATCCTTATAACTCCCCAGGGAGGAAATCCATTTTTTAATATTTTAAGCATAATTACCTAACCTTTGGTCATGTGTACTGGCGTTAGAAAAAAACGTATTATCGTATTTACTCATGTGTCTTGTGTTAGTTACCTTTTGTCGCTAACGATAGTTTTGGCATTGAGTACGAATCGGAGTCATAAAAAAGGGAACTTATTAATTTATTAAAACTCAAAAAGATGTATCAATGCGTATTCAAAATACCGTTATCTTTTGAAATTTAGTGATGTAACTAATATACTAAGACTAGCAGTATTGAAATATAAAATATATTGTAAGCTCACTACAAATTTAGCACCAAAACCGCCTCTGTCTTAAACTCTCTTGTATAGACTTACTCAAAATATTGTTCATTTGAATAAAACTTACTAAAAGTCACATTATATTCATTGCGTATCCAACTATAATAATATTCTAGATTACCTTTGAAATTTCTGCAGATTATCTTAACAAATACTTGGCCCAGTATTACGCTCCATAATTTCTCAAGGAAATTTATGTGGAGTTAACTGGGTGATGTAATATAATGAAACTTTCATATGCTTGTGGAACACTTAATGTGAGTAAACTTAAAAACTTACTCTAATTCACAAGTGTAGCACCTTCAGGAAATGAAATGGCTTTCTAAACGTGTGAAAATTTACAACTTCTCATGAACTTTAAAATAACAAGGATGGCAGAAGAATGAACAGTATTTCCATTATTAATATTTAAAGCATTATTTTAATGGTCAAACATTTAACAAAATTGTTTATTTATACACCAAAGTTTATTTATTAAATATACGGCGTAAACCAATTGCAAAAGTTCAATGAAGAAACAATAAAACAAAAAAAATGACATTTTTCATGACACGCTCTCAGCTTTTGCGAATAATCTCTTAGGAATAAATCTTATTTAATAAGTACACACGTACAACTTATTTTTTATTGCATTGTATCGTCTATAAAAAATATTCAAAAATATTTAAAAATACGTATTACATCTTAATGTATACATTTATTTTGTGTAATTCTATAATTAAAGATATATATGCACGTAAAATTGTATCGACGAATGCTTTTAAATTGCATGTTTTCTAGTATGTATTTTTGTTGAATTACGTAATAAATGAAATGAAATGAAATAAAATGAAATGAAATGAAATGAAATGAAATGAGATGAGATGAGATTAAATAAAATAAAATAAAATAAAATAAAATAAAATAAAATAAAATAAAATAAAATAAAATAAAATAAAATAAAATAAAATAAAATAAAATAAAATAAAATAAAATTAAAAAAAATGAAATGAAATGAAATGAAATAAAATGAAATAAAAAGAAATAAAAATAAATAAAAAGAAATAAAATGAAATAAAATGAAATAAAATGAATTAAAATGAAATAAAATGAAATAAAATAAAATATAATAAAATAAATGAAATATGTAAGAGCAAAAAGATCATAAAACTATGTCGCAAAGACAAACAAGAGCTATAAAATAATGGTAAACAATATATTCATAAACACAATCAGCATAAGATAAGATTTCAAGCTAACCCTTGCAAATCCATCTTTAATAATTACCTTTTTGCAATCTTAGCAAACTTGCCACTTTTTTTAGAAAACGGTGTTGGTCAGACTCGATATTATGGTCAATATGAGTCCTATTGAATAATGACCGAATTGGAAAAGCATATTCTAGAGTTTTAACGATATTCATATTTTTCAAGTCCGTCGTCATTCTATTTATAAAATAAAGAATTTCGAGAGATTTTTTTACAATATTATCAATGTGTTCACGATAGGTGAATTTACTATCTAAGGTAAAGCCAAGATCCTTTATTGATGAAACTAATGAGAGGGAATTATTTTTTTGTTTGTAGTTGAATTGGACAGGTTTTTTTTCTTCGCGAGAACGATATTATTTTATATTTGCTAATGTTGACGACGAAAGAAGACGTGGCCTGCTCAGATAAACCAAATCTAGTCATGTCAAAGGCAGGCTGAACCGAAAAGCATTTATGACAAGATGTATGAGTGTGGAAGAAGGTTAAAATGTATGCCAGGATAGACGTGTATGGCGGTCAATTCTCAAGTGACTTCGTTTTTATCAGCTAATAAACTTTCGATCTCTATCGCTTCTTTATAATATTCTCCACAACCTCTGCGCTCTAAAATACCTTGCTGAGAATTTTATTTACCTTTCTGATCATAGTCTTTCGGTTTGCTCAGTTAGGAGAGAACACTTTCCGTTCCTCGACATAGCAGATCATTTTTCATAGACTTTAGAGTAAGCTATCTCTTTATATAAAAAAATACACCTTCTCTAGCCACCTTTAAAAAACGCCTAAAATATTACTATATATATATCTCTTGAATCCTGAACTCAATATACTTTGTAGTTTTTTAAAATAAATATTATATTTCTATCCCTTTTCTTTCCTTAGTTCCTCTTTCCCCCTCCTTCTAAACTTATTATCTGATCCCACATTCCTCATCCTTTAATGTGTATAAAACAATGTTTTTTGCAAACGAAGGAAATTTAAATAAACTAGAAATTTTACAAAATAAAGCGATGAGAATAGTTCTTAAGAAAAATAAATATAGCAATGTAAAAAAAATGAGAGATGAACTTAAATGGTTATCTGTAAGAAGGAGACTTAAATTTAATATGTTGATATTTATACATAAATTTTTTCACGATAAATTACCAAAATATTTTAAGGATAAAGTTGTCTTAAACAAAAATTGTCATGAATATGCTACTAGAAAAAAGGATAAAATAAGACTACCATTATTGAAAAAAGCTGAGTCGCAAAATTGTTTGATGTATAAGGGTTTAAAAATGTATGATGAGATGCCTGAATGTATGAAGAATGAAAAGTGTCTGAAAGAATTTAAAAATAAATGTATAAGTTACTGTAAGGAAATGTAAATATATATAGATGATGTAAATGTACATAATAGTTTATATTAGTTTTAATATAAGCTAACTTAAGAAATAAATAAAATAAAAAAAAATATGTGCGAGCCTTATCTCCCCATTAAAAAAACGGCTGTCATTTTTAATAGATTAGATTTTCTTTCATGTATATGTGTTTTGATACATATTTACGTTTTTTAGTACAACACTTCTTTTGACCAGTCTTTTTTTTGGTTGGCTGAAAGATATTGCTTTTAGCAATAAGTCCAACAAAGTACTTCTTCTTTGTACTTCAAGATTTGGATAAATAAATTATCTCTGCCTACCCCTACGCTACTATCTACTACTCGCTTCTATCCGTGGCTTTGTTATAGGTGCGGTCGGATATACAGATCTGGTGGCTTCCAAAAAGAATTTCAAGGCTTTTAAAAAGTTTTGTAATCATTTCGCCGATTAGAGGCTTTTGAAATGTTGCTTCACCGGAGAAGGCTGAGAATTCCGTGGACAGATTTAGTGACCAACGTGGAGGTGTTGAGAAAAGCCAGTGCCGAAAAAGAACTACTGTCCTTAATAAAACAGAGAAGACTCGCGTATCTGGGCCATATCATGCGCGGAAGCAAATATGCGCTTCTACAGCTAATTATGATGGGAAAGATCGAGGGAAAGCGTGGAGTTGGAAGGCGACAGATGTCCTGGCTGAGAAACATCCCTGACTGGACGAGAGTGCGCGGGGTGGAGGCGCTGTTCCAGTTGGCGCAAGACCGGAATGCCTACTCTAGAGTGATCGCCAACGTTGGGGAGACCTGATATGGCACAGAAAGAAGAAGAATCATTTCGCCGCATCGATCTTGTCCAATCAATTTTATTACAGTCATCCAAAAATTCACTACCCTCTTTTCTTAATCCAATAAAGTGCATGTTATGTATTTCTGGATTACCTTATTTCAGCACAAAGATGCTAAGGCTACCAGATTACAGAGAGCTTCTCCGGGCAGCTTTTTTTGTTCATTAAAGAGCTATTTTCCGTGTTTGTGGGCATCGCCGAGGAGACTTATGTCCTCAGATGAGGTTTGCGGAATGTGGTGGGCAAGCTGCTTAAAGTACCTACCCCTACGGGAAAATGGCGTGATGGTTGAAGTAGTAGTAAATAACTCCTCAACGAGTTGATATTCTCTCATATGCCCTTGTCCCCTTTGTTAGCACCATTGAATTTCTCTGATTGAAAAACAAGCAAGTTAAACGGAGATTTATTATATAATTAAGCATTTTAAACAAGTATTATTAGATTTAAAGTTACTTGTGACGTTTTCTTTGTCTCATTGATTGTTGCTCCAACAATAAGATTGACGATACTCGAGTAATTTGGTTTCATTATTGTTTCTATGAGTTGAATAAATGCGATAATTTTTCACTATGGAACGTCCATACTCTGTCTAGGAGCGTATATTAATAAAATCTGAAAACCAAGGAGATGTTTGGATGATGTTGCGCGAATCGGACTCAATCCACAATATTTATCTCATTTTATTTATTTTATCATTTATTTTTATTACAACCGGAACACGAGTTAGCCGTACCTTCTCTTAATCCCCTTTAGATCAATGGTACCAATATCCAATACAGGAAATCTATTAAAAAATCTAGTAGAACTAATAAATGAACATATATGCTTGCGAGCTCATTCTAATGAATTAAGCAGCAAAATAATTTTTAGTTTACACTCACTTAGAAGGTTGCCAAAATTCTTACCCATTAATACTAAATGCTCACTCGTACAAGTATTACTACTACCAATTCTAGATTACGCTTATGTTTCCATGACTGATTGAAGCTGTGAGCAACTCGATAAACTTGAACGACTTCAGAATATATACATAAGGTATATTTTTGGTCGTAGGAAATATGACCACGTTTCTGACTATCGCAGGGAACTGAAATCACTCAAAATTAGACAGCGGAAAGACAATCACTCTCTCTCACTTCTGTTTACTATACTTCATAGTCGCTCCTATATACCTCAGTAAAAATTTTCAACGCTTATCAATTCATAGTTTACCTCTTCGTTCTAATTCTCCAAGCACCAATTATCAACAACAAATCCTCTTTTTTTTCTCTATGAAGGAATAGCCCGCCAAGCCTCTATTTAGAGGCTTGTCAGCAGGTAGGATGGAGGAGATATGGAAGAAGGTAATGATTTATACTCCACTACACCCAAACCAATTGAGGAAAAATCTTTCTTGGACTTTTTTCTTGCAACTGGCGGGAGTCGAACCCGCGATGCCTGTTTCACAGTTAGCCGTCCAACCAACTGCGCCTCGGCACCTGTCTTTCTTTTCTAACTCACATAGTGTCCATGCGGCTTGACTGTGGCATCATCTTCCATCCACCATCAAAGATGTAACTACAGTATCTCTGTTTAAATCACGTCCAAATTTTTAAAGACAAGCTAAATTTCCTCCCTAAGGAGTTATTAGTTATTGGTTTGTAAGCTGGTTCTTAACTGCAATATTTTCTTGCCCCTGGACTGGCATCTGAAAGATAAAAAATATCATCTTACCTTTCATGTAATACAACTGATACAGATACGCTGCAATAGGAGTACCAATGTAGTGCCCTATGTACCACTGGGTGCTAATAGAGATAGTATAAAGATATTTATTTTATATCCGCTATTTATCAAATTATCCAAGGGCGACTTTTATTTTTATGTTCCAATATCCAGAATGTGTAGATTAGTCAATTCGTAACACGACTTGGAATTCTTTGTGGTGGCTTTTTGTAGATCTCTTTGTCTAATGACATGTTAATACAAAGTGTGATAAAAAGATGGGTTGGCATGGGTTAGCTCAAAGTCTTATATGTGGATCGTGTTCTTGAATATATTTTACACAGTTATTTTTTCGCCTTTTGCTACATAGTTTTACTCGTACATATGTTATTTTCGTTCGATTTATTGTACATACGTTTATTTAATAATCGTATATATAATAAATAAATAAATATGTCAGCGCTTATCACCTTCAGAAATCATTAAAAATATATGTAAACCAATAAAAATAACAAAATTTTTTGCATCCGATGTAGGTACAGTTCACTTGATTATCTTTAGTATTTTGAAGTCATGTTAATAGTTATCGCGAATAATATAACACCATGACTAATGAGTTTTTCGTTGATAAAAATAACAATATGGGATAATTTTTGCACACTTCAAAGCTACGATTGCAAACGGTATCTTCGTTGGTACATATCGAGACGGAATAAACTTACATCGAAATTTATTGAAATGAATGTATAAATAAGAGTCACCCAGAAATCAATTTTTAGTGTCAGCTTTCCATCGCAATAAGGATAGTTTTTTTATTTTTTATTTTTATAAATATTTGGACACTATATTTAGTAGCCTTACGTGTCATGTACAAGGCTAAGGTACTTGGAAAAAATCATTTTTGTTTGTCTTGGAAATGGAAATGTTCGATCACTGATTTTGGTTTATTACCTTTATGAGTCCAATCACCATTTTTGCAAAGTTCAAGAACAATGGCGCGAACAAATAAGGATAGTGGAGAAACGAAATAACACATTTCCTGTAAGCATATAATTAATTATCAAAACACTCAAATTACTGATGACATTTGACTCACACACGGAAGGTTCCGGGTTCGATTCCCGGTGAGAACACAAAAAAATAAATGTGATTTTTTCAAGCCTGGGTGTTCTGTGATGTAATTCACAGCTGTAATTGGGCCTCCTGGCCTGTTGTTGTGCAAAAAAAATCTACTTGCAGCCAAGGAAATAGTACACGAAATCAAGTTCCTTATAGGAAGTTAAGTGAATACTGGACAATGCATATAAATGGTAACATCCTTAGTTACAATATGTAGTTCGGGCAGCCACAGACATCTCCAACATATAGACCAGTTCAGTGATCAGTCAGTCGACGTAAAACATCTACGACAGCAGTTCCTCAAAGGTGTCCCGTCACCAAGGTTCCGAGAATATACATCTAGGTTACAGAATCTATTTGCAAATCAGACCTTAGTATTAACGTGTTAAAGTATGAGAGATTGATAAAGGGTTCTCGCAAAGGTTTGCCTTCGACCTAATAAAGCTCAGCCAAAATCAAGGGAGGGTAATCACTAAAGCTCTCATAGGGTACTGCAGATTGAACAGACACCTTACTAGGATGAACCTTTCCGAAACTTGGTTCTGCAACGCAGATGAGGAAAGACCTATACACATTTTATGTGAGTGTATGCTTTGTATCATAAAATGAGCCTCATTTTCCGGGGACGACTAAATTAACACGAGGATGTTGAAGAGCTCGCTCACTGCTAAATAGCCCGATACTTTACGGATCTGGGTTTGGAGGGGGAGATTTAGCAAAATGTCAACTCTCACCTTCCACACAGTAGCCAGGCTCTTTGAAAACCTGGGCTTGGGGGGCGAGAACTATTCACGGGAATCCGTCAGAATAGATCTTCATGGGTCGCAGTGACGTCAGGAGCTTGCAAGCACTGACCCCCACCTCTAAGAATAAGAATAATAAGAATGATAGTTTGATCCGTATTAGGAATTCTTGCTCTCTTAAACGAAAATTTAAATCAGCTGATTTAAACTCGAATGACTTTGGATTGGACGCAAAAATACCCGGCGGTCGTTGAAAAGGCTATCGGTGTGAGACTAGACTTTTATCTTACGCCTACACTAAAAAAACTTCAGAACTAGACTGGATTCCGCTCCAGATCCCGTATTTGATTGTGGGACATTGAATCTTATTTTAATTCTATCATAAGTAGAACTAAGAAAAGTAAAGATTTTAAATTCAAAATATTGTTTTTCTTTTCAAGTTAAACATTACAAAACACAAACAAAAAGGTATCATGGGTCTTAAAAATTTTGTTTTTGTTATTTATTTAAAGTTTACATAAAATCCCACACGTATTATATTTTGCAATCAGAAAACTTAATTTGACTTTAAATTAAAGATTAATGATAACTTCCCATTGTAATACCGGCCCAAGTACACAATATATAAGTCAAGCGATAATGAACACTTATGCAACATCGATTAATAAAAATGTGATATTGCAATCCAAATATTGGGTAAAGAAGATCAGTGCTATGGGAAATCGGATGCAAAAAATGTTTTCTTACAAAAGTCGTTTGGTGGTAAGATACAATTTAGTTCGGTTTATTGGCAACAAACATAAAACAAAATAAAATTAAGTACTTGACATGTAAAATTGCAGAAAAATACTCCTCGCAGCTTCACTAGATACAAAAATACATGTTCTAAAGCTACATATAAATATGAATATAATTATGAGAATAATAAATATGTTTATTTTTTTTCTTCAATGTAGGTTTAATTTACACTTTTATTGAAAGTCAATATATAAATGAATAAACAAACCAATACAAAGAGATAGTCAGGTTTCAATAAATAACTACACATTTAAAAAATAATCAAATAAACTAACACAAATAAAATGATACTGTCAGTTTCACATACTGCTATCTTCCATGTACTCATTTAGTCCATAATAGACCTTTTTTAGAAGTAATCTTTTAAAGAAATAAATAAATTACTATCCGGCATATATAAGACATTGTCGGGTATTATATTGTAGAAGCGTACGCAGTGCCCTACAAACGACGTGCTATGTTATAATTAAATTGAAAAAGCAATTTTAAAGTCCTTTATTACTTTGAAAATTAAAAATAAAGTGATATTTCCCTATGTTCGCCTGTTAATCAAATAACATAAAGTTATCTAGGAGTAGAAGGAAACGTTCCAAACATCAGTTGAACGTAATCTGCAAAACTCGCTCAGTTGTCGCCTTTCGCAGCCCTTAGAAACTAGTAGAGATGAATGGGTCTACGGTCCCCACGATACCATCCCCCGGGTGAAACAAACTACCCCCTCCCCCGCCTCGCGGGGTAGATTGAATAAAACGTACTCGTTTCTTGTTACACAGATACTCCGATTTACCCATTTGCGAGTTCCAAATTAGTTTCAAATGGTCTCTTACGCCGTCACTTGGAGCCCTTTGCCAATCCAAAGGTCTGAAAGAAATCGCACGAAAAGCTTTTTGATAAAGCGCAGTAAAGAAATTTTCAGGAAATTTAAAACAGGCTTCATACCAGAACGAAAAAAACCTTTTTTTGCTAGGGGCTATTTTTGATAGGTAAGTAAAATTTAATCGGGTTGTGACACGAGTATGAAGAATAATCATTATTCTACCTGTAGACAATGGCGTATAGGGCACTGGATGGTTCTCGAATTGCAAGTCTTACGCTTCAGGTAACAATATAGAGACAATGCCTTGAAAACGCCCCCTCCTTTCCCGAAACAGTTTATAAAGACATATTACAACAGAGATGAAGAACATTTAAGAAAAGGTTATATGAAAGTCTAGGCATCTACAGGACTTATGACCTGTCAATGGCTGGTTTAAGTGGCCACTTTACACACTGTGTAACATTCACCATTCTACCTATATTTGAACATCTATAATTCTTTCGTCTGTTGATGTTTGTGAAGTTAAAGAGCTGAAACCTTTATTTATTTATTATTTATTTTTTTGTTATTTATTGTTTATATATATTTTATTATTATATATTTATTATAATTATATATTTACCTTTATTTATTATTATTATATATTTACAATATTACCTCTTCTTAAATGTTCTTCATCTCTGTTGTAATATGTTAATATAAACAGCTCCCCAGAGAGTTGAATCCAGTCCTTGTCTACAAAAATTTGGACAAACTCAAAATATTGTAGTTTATAAAGACTTGTATCTTTATTTATGTTCAAAGCAATAATTTTGTCGTCAAACATTTTAATTGATGTTAGTAAATATTAGTATTTAACCACTCGCCAATTTTTCATGTCTATCGGTTTCGAGACATACTTACATCTTCGTCAGGACACTCAATACACCAACATGCAATTTCTAAAATGCACTATCACCTTGACCATAACCGTAGTTTACATAGTATTTACGAAAAAAATAGTTTGAGTTAAAAGGGCCTCGGCCTCGTGGTGTACTGGTCAGCGCGTTTGCCTACCATGCAAGAGGTCTCGGGTTTGATTCCCGACATGGTTGATAAAAAATATTTATTTAAAACGGTGTTTTTACACTAGAATATTTCATAGTCCCTGGACTGGTACCTAAAGCTTAAGACAGACCATCTTACGTTCATGTAACAATAATGATCAAGATATGCTGCAATTCATGTACCAATGCAGTGCTCTATGCACCATAAGGTGCGGAAAGGGAATTACGATGATATTATTTATTGTTTCAGCATTTACTTTGTGAAAAGACATTTTGAATTTATTTAAAATGAAACACTTGGTAATTTTTACCACGTCAGAGTTTAATATATTATAACACAACTAGTTTCAGGTATTCTGAATTACCCATCATCAGGTGTAAATATAAACTGCTAAAAGTGTTTAATAATAAATAAATAAAAAAATCATTAAAATATGTTCGTGAAAATTGTGCCGGGTAAAAATAAATATTTTTTAATTATCTCCTTTTTTACAGATGTGCACTTTCAGGTTGTTTGGGATTGCGACAATGTTATGTCTGTCCTTTTTTAAGTTCTTGAGTTTTTGAAATCCACAGACAAGATATTTAAACCTTTCTTCAAAGTGCCATTAGTCACTTTTACAGATAAGTGAAAATAAGCGAAGCTTTTAAGAATGCCTGTAAAAGAAACATGCTCTTATTTGCACCTCGCCACTTCTTTGCTTTAAGTAGAAAAGCTTATTTTGAGATTACTGATCTTAAAAATGAGACGTATAAATATCTAACCTCGGATAAAAAATTCACAAAAATAAAAAAAATTCGCAAACCAAACATTAAGATTATATTTTATTATATATATTTTTAACACAGACGTGTTGAGAATAGATAAGTCTAAGTATTTAAGGGCTTACGGTCTGTCATTGGCTATTTTAAGTGATTAGTAACTTTCACTAGGTTTGAACATTCATATTTCTTCAATGCTTCCATCTGTTAATTTTCTGAAATTATGGATGTTCAGACATACTCGTATATTGCACAGTGAACGTTACACATCGTGTAAAGTGGCTACTAAAACCATGCAAAGACAGATCATAAGCCCTGTAAATGCCTAGTTTTCCATGATTCCTTATCTTAATTCTGCTTCAAAAATATTTTGAGTTTGTCCAAATTTTTGTAGACAAGTACTGGATTCAACTCCCAGGGGAGCTGTTAATATTAACATATTACAGCAGAGATGAAGGACGTTTTAAGTAAGGTAATAAAGAAGTCTAGGCATCTACAGGGCTTCTGACTTGTTATTGGTTGGTTTATTTAAGCTAATTCATTCATACGCCCTGTAGGTGCCTAGACTTTTATATTACCTTTCTTAAATGTTCTTCATCTATGCAGTAATATTTTAATATCAGTAACTTCTTGGGGTGAAATCCTGTATTTGTTTACACACATTTGGACAAACCTAAAATACAATTAACAATAAAAATAAAAATATTTTTATTTTAAAAATATTTTTTTTTACATTAGCTGTAATACATAACGTTTTGGAAAAAACACATGAAATAATGAAACGAAACTCCACTATTTTGGAAAGGGAAAACATTCAGTCTGTCTACAAACATTTGGACACACCTAAGATACTGTTTTTTTTTTACATAAGCTGTAAAACAAAACGTTTTAGAAAAAATACAGATGAAAAATTTAACGAAATATCAGATTTTTGGAAAAGGGACAACATTGCTTATTTGAGAGTATTAGAAGCAAACTTAGAAAGCTCCACTATCATTATTCCCTGTCTGCACCTGATGGTGCATAGGACATTGCATTGGTACACCAATCGCAGCGATTTTTATCATTTTTTGTTACATGAAGGAAAGATGACCAGTCTTACGATTGAGGTACTCGTCCAGGGACTGTAAAATATTTTAGTACAAAGACACCCTATTAAATAAATATTTCATATTCACTTTGTCGGGAATCGAACCTGAGACCTCTTGTATGGTAGACAAATGCGCTGACCATCCCAAATTTGATGCCAAAATAAACTTTGCATAAAAACCTTCCTACCTAAATAATAGCGTAATTCAAAACCATCTCTAAATCTTGCAAAAACAGATATAAATTTTACTACTTGACACCGCAAACTTAGCATCCTCCATTGAGTAAGTGAAGCATTCTTAGAAATCTCACAATTATTTTTTCAAACTTTTTCCGCAAATATCTCAGTAACTCCTTCAATGGAGATTTCAAAGCATAGAATTAGGAATAGTCCAGAAGGAGCGTAAAATCATATTTGAATACATCGGACTATGTCCAATAATTCCCCCACTTAGACACACTTTCGCCGCGCGCATACTTGAAGTCACCGGGTAATATTGCCAGATCAAATTTTATTTGACATAAAACGGATAATTTTATATCATGTCAAATAATATTTTATGTTTTGAAGATAATGTCGGTCAAACGTCCACCACAGAGTTGTTTAATTCGAGATTATTTTTTTATTAATTCTCTCATTAGATGAGCAAAGTAGGGTAAAACAATTTACTACCCTGGCAACACTAACGAAATTTCCATTTTGTTTTTCCGACAATCTGACAGATGGAAAAATAATTTATTTTTTAAGTAATGCATTTGTTATATACACATTCATTAGCTAATTACACATTAAATGCGATTGCATCCTGTTTCTTTAAGATTCTAGCAGTATTTCTTCACTTTAAAAGGACACCACACGACATAGTTGTATTCAAATCAGGAGCTGCGTACTGAGCGACGTCTACAAAGAAACTAATGGGTCAAAACGCAAACCTACTCATTTATGAGTTGTTGAGTCACCTTCTGTTTGATGTGCGTATGCGGCTTCTGGACTATTCTTAATTCTATGTTTTAAAGTTTGCTTCTAATACCCCCCCCCCGTTTACATAATATATCCTAATAAAAATATATGAATTTTTTTTGGAAATATTATGCCAATAAGGATTAATTTTCAAACATGCACAAATGTTGAGATCCGTGAACTGTGTAAGGCTGAGACATTCATTATCGACAGAATCAAGAAAGCGGTGCTGCGTTGGTTTGAACATATAGAGCGAATGGACAGCGAAAGAAAGGGCTAAAAGGATCTACGATCTACGAACGACTAAAAGGATGTTGATGGATACAGAAAACGAGAAAGACATGGCCCGATCAAGTCCATCAAATACTTGAAGATGGACATATCAAGAGTAGGAATAATCGGCGTGGGTGCATGAGTAGATGTATATAAAGCAGTGGCGAGACGTGATTTATTTTATAGGTAATCTATTAAAAATGTTCATTAATTTATACTACATATAAGTACTTACATACCATGTAAGTAATGTAATTACAAATGACTGTTTTTTTGTGGTTCTGTGAAAATCTACTCAAACAACAATTATTATTAACCACGCGATATACGTAGCTTTATACTCCACTATTATAATACAATACTTGTACAAGAAATTATTAACAAATACCACAATGACATTCCGCAGATATTTCCATTATGATCTGTCATTGACAGTACTGTCAAGACTTGAGCACTGGCCGATTTCTTTTAAAATGAATAATGCCTTAAACGACCACTGCGAACGCCACCTGTCCTATGTGATACATAATATATCAACAGTATCCCATCAAAGAAAAATAGTCCTTCGGAAAAAACGTTCGAAATACTAGTTTCAAAATAGAGAATCTTCTAAAAATATTTGTTATCTGCAAGTTTGTTTTAGTACTAAAAAAGCTGACTTGGGGGTAAAGACGAAAAATACGAATACTTTTTTGTATGGAAGAATAAGCTGAGGCAATTTCATCGTTCAGTAAGAATGGGCTGGGCGCACTTCATAGATATTTTTTTGTAGAAAGATATAAACGGTGATTTATAATAAATAACAATTACTTTATTTATTTTCCCATAAACATGGTTACTACAAATTATTATTATTAAAAGTCAAATATAATGGTAAGCTGTGCATAATCGCTTACTTTGACGATTCGCCCCTGATGTGAAGACAGAGTGATATGGCGTTCTATCCTCTCTGCCTACCCCTACGAGGAAACGGCGTGATGGTTTGTTGTTGTTGCTGTAGGCATATTATCCAGTTGTAAAGTAGTAACTCACAATGACAGGTTATAAATTCTGTAAATATGTTACTTCAATACTTTTTTTTCTTTTTTTTCTTAACTTTTCTACATTTCTGTTGTAATATTTTAAAAATTGAACTTTTTTTTTAAACGTGTCGCCATTTCTTCTACGAAATTCCGCAGCTGATTTTATTTCAACATGTGACGGTATTCTTGTGAGTTGCGATTGAAAATCTCTGCAAAAGATAAAAACAAAAACCTCAGTGTTTTGGTCAAAGGACTTAGTCATTAATTTGACTTAAAGCTCGGTTCTTTCTCGTATTTTTTCTTTATTGGCAGTGGTAAATTGACTGTAAATAACGCGAAGGTAACGCGATCCATCACCCCACATAACATTGTGATAAATGGAAAACTTTCGTAAATAATGATTAATTATTAGCATTTTTGTGATGCTTTTTCTTTCTACTTTTGTTATTTTTTGGCAAATCTAATACACCGGCACCTTTTTTTACGTGGTTTCGAAATAACACGGTAAAATTCACAAAAAAAAACTAAAAATCAATTAAATAACGCGTAACACTACTATAATTGTTTCATTATTTTGATACTTGAATTAGGCCACAAATAAACATATTTATATGTATGGTCTTAAAATGTTTGCTGTTCGGGTCTCATATAAATTATATTGTTGAAAAAGCTTACCAAATGCTGAGCTTCATTTTAAGAACTTCCAAACCTTTTAAAAATCCAAATAAATTAAAAACTTTATACAACACTTTTGTACGCAGCAACGTGGAGTTTGCATTCGTTGTGTGGAGCCCACAATATATAACAAACATAGAAAGGATTGAAAATGTTCAACGAAAAATTTAAAATACCTAGATTATAAAAACAATAAAATACTTTGTACTTACAGCCAATCTGTCAAACGAAATGGATTTTTCACTCTTGAAAATAGACGCACTGTATCTGAATTATGCTATTTACATAAATTATTAAATAATGAAGAAGACTCTTTTAATCTACTCTCCAAAATTAATCTTAATGTCCCCTTTCGCGTGACAAGAAATAATTATTTATTTCATCTGCCAGTCTTTAGCACTAACTATGCACAACACTCTTTCCTCTATCGTTCTTGCTCTAACTTGATAACTTTTTTTTCATCTTCGATATATTTTACATGCCCCTTAATTTATTTAAAAATAAATTAAGAATTATCATTTCTGGCTGCGATACGATCCCACTTACTGTTTAATGATTTCTCTTTTTTTTTTCATTTTTATTTTTGCACCACAACAGGCCAGGAGACCTAACTACAGTGGTGAATTACATCACAAAACTCCCAGGCTTGAGAAAAATCACATTTTAAATTTTGTGTTCTCACCGGGAATCGAACCCGGAACCTTCCGTCTTTGAGTCAAGCGTCTTGACCACTACACCACGGAAGCCGCCACTTACACACACCTGAACACTTACTCCCACACTAATACCCGTATGCAGAGACAAAACTTAAGGTGAGGAAAGTACATTCTAATTTCAAATGCAGAGAATAACCCGAAGGTGAAGACAATAGAATGTACTTTCCTCACCTTAAGGTTTGTTTCTGCATACGGGTATAATACACATAAACACACATCTAAACTTACTCTCATACAAATACACATAAACACACTCTTTTGTTGTAACATAATTTAATAATATGTATGATTCTTATTTAGAAAGTTCCCTGGTCTGTCTTTAAACCATATTTAAAAAAAAGTTATTATATAATTGTCGACTATTTGTTTCTTTAAAATAAATAAATAATTACATTGTATACACGAGAGTAGGCTGAGAACTAATGCAGACATTTATTTTATTTTGTTTTATTTATTTATATATACGCCCTATGGGCATTTTTAATGCTTATAAAACGCGAATAAATTAACTTCAGAAGCGCGCCAGGCATGTGGAAGTAACATTCCTTCTCTAACGCATGCGCAGGTTCAAAGGTGTTTTCTTTTTAAATTATAGGTATCAATGCGCCAAAAATATTGTTTTTGCCTGGATTCCAAGCCACATTAAAATATCAGGCAATGAAAAAGCGGATTCTCTTGAAAGGTGAGGATCTGAAGTTGGTAATTAAAAATACGACCGGATGAATTTCTCAGATATTTCTGATTTGATTATAGTAGTTAATTTTGATTCTTAGAAAGTGGAGGGAAATTCTTCTAAATTGTCAAAAGGATTTTTTTATAGTAATATCCAGCCTGATATTCCTTTCGAACCTTGTTACAATAGCGCGTGTAAATTCAATAGGTCTAGGATTGTAAATTTTTGCCGTTTTAGGTCTGGCCACTGTTGCACTCCATCCCAGTGTATTTTGAAAAGTAGAATTTTGGGAACTAAGACAAGTTAAACAGCGTGTTATTATCGGATTTTTAACTGTTTAAAAGAAGACTGTAGAAATCTCAGTAGATAGATTTATCGCTGTTTATAGAGACGATGCTGTTGACAAGTCTACATTTAATCAATGGGTAGTAAAATTTCATGATTGCAAGCTTGAAAAAGCCATAATTGTTGGTGAAACACGCATCGGACGTCTAATCACTGCGACAGACGTTAAACATTGCAAACTCGTCAGCTCCTTTTTAATTTTTAATATCCACAAGAAGTAAAACAGAGTATAAAAAAATAAAGCTTAATTACATAGCAATGAAATACATATCAATAGTAAAAATGGTAAACGAAAAATCCCACAAAGGCTTGGCCTGTTCGTGGATATACAAGAAAATGTTAATGAATTTTTGCTCCTATAATAAATAATGGACAGTTGTAATATTTTTGTGTAACATAAGAAGGAGAAAATAAAATATTCCGTAAAAGATTATATGGTATTTTTTTAGTGTAATTAAAAACATAAAATATTCCTTATTGTTAAAGGGCAACAAAATATATCATAGAAAAAAAAGAGTTCATTTCAGTTTGAATCCAGGATTGTGCGTGTTTTTTAAAAGAAGGAAAATTAGGAAAGTTTGGAATCAATGAAATATTATCGGTAAAATAAGAATTAAACATTTTTGGGCCTATAAAATATGCATGTCTCTGTGCGAGCCCCGTTTTACAATGTGGTATTTCTAACACACGATTCCTTCTTTGACTTGATCTATTTGAAATACATGTAAATAAAATTTGGTTCTTACATATATATTTTAAACATTGAAAACAGTATATTTGTCTTCGGTTTAAAAGTTTAGCTTCTTGGAACAATTGGAAAGAGGGAAAAGTGCGATTTTTGTGAAGCTTGATTTGAAGACTTGATTTAAAATGACCGGTGATCATTCAAAAGCGTATCGAAAACCATACTGAATTGTCTAAGGGACGTGTTCGCTTCATTATTGAACAATTGGAATGCTGTTAAATAACGTAAAACCTTGGAACATGAGATCGCTCGTCCACACAACTGAAGAGGCTCGCGCGCAACCGAAGAGGCTCTGTAAAACCTGAAGTTTGATCCGATTCAACACCCTCCTTACTCGAGCGATCTTGCGCATTGCGATTTTTTTTCCTCTACTCGGGAGAGACCTCAAGGGCAATCATTACGCCTCGAATGATGACGATGATTAATGAAAAACGTATTTGGGAAAAAATAATTAAGCGCGTGGGGTGAATTTACCCAAAACTAATATAATTATGGAAGTAATAAACGTCAAACAGACGTTGATAAGCAAGCAATTCATAAATCGAAAAGTGATTATCGCCAATTAAAAGTTTTGTTTTTCACTATGAGAGAAATTTGAGTGCCGAGGTGTTTTGACAGTTTTTTTGTTATCCTGTAAAATGTAATTTTGTGGGTTACTGCCTTTTACCTGAATATGGTCGATACATAAAGGAAGATACAAATAAAAACTAGATAAATAACCTTAGAAAAACTGTTCATTATTGAAGGATATTCGACTATCCGGCTTAATGGCTCGCGGAACATCCGGTATCCGGCTAAACCACTATCTGTTTCATTACTACTTATCTTTACTTGATTTTCTTTTTCATGATTTTTACCAGAGAGTAGCCACCGAGTCAAAAGCACTCGTCCAGGGCTCTGGTTCTATATCCAGAACTGTATTTTTCAGTTTTCTAACTTTTTATTAAGAAATAAAAAAATCAGTTTTAGTAGAGCGGGATTCGAACCTCAGACATTTGATCCGTTAGTCCGTGATACTAGCCACGAGACCACAACCCAGATTAAAAATAAATTAAATAAGATGAATCAGACGCTTATTTATCTTAAATTTTTAATTTATTTAAGGTAAACATAAATACTAAGAAAGTGTTAAGACCATATAATATTAGTTAGAATTTTAATATCGATTAGATTAATAATATTGATCAACAATATTTTGAGTTTGTACACATTTTTGTAGACTAGGACTGGATTCAACTCCTTAGGGAGCTGTTTATATAGCCACTTAAACTAGCCATTGACAGGTCATAAGCCCTGTAGATGCCTGAACTTCCATATTATCTTATCTTAAATGTTCTTTATCTCTGTTTTAATATGTTGATATAAACATCTCCCCAGGGAGTTGAATCCAGTCCTTGTCTACAAAAATTTGGACAAACTCAAAATATTATTGATATATCCACCTGATCCATGAAGAAGTATAGAAATTAAAATAATAACATTTTTTAGCGTTGCCTAGTATGAAGGTGAAATAATTCAATTAGATGAATCTCACCCGAATAAATAAAGGTTTCAGCTCTTTAACTTCACAAACATCAACAGATGAAAAAATTGAAGGAATATAAATGTTCGAATACGGGCAGAATGGTGAATGTTACACATTGTGTAAAGTGGCCACTTAAACCAGTCATTGACAGGTCATAAGCCCTGTAGATGCCTAGACTTCCAAATAACTCTCTCTTAAATGTTCGTCATCTCTGTTGTAATATGTTAATAATATTGAGGTTTTTTGTTGATATTTCTAGATAAAACTTCATAGTTAATGATTTATCCATGATCCAGTCTTAGAGATGCCCACTTAGGCGAAAGCGCTCGTTGGTCAAAATAATAAAAAGTAAAACTAAACCAAGAAATTTCATTGATAAGTTTATTTATAATTTTATCATAATCATCGATTAGATTTCTTGAGAAGATAAAAATGTCGGTTAATGTCAATAAAATACTTAGAACGAAAACGTCATGGATGTAAATCTTTCAATATACCATTTAAATACCGTCATGTGAATTAATAATTAAGAGAAAGTAATCAGGAAATGGAAAATAAATCTGATTAATTGGCTAAATTCAATGCCGCTATTTTGCGAAAAATAATTTCAAGGACACTTGACTTTTCGAAAGGGAATAATTAGGAAAATACAACGCGAACGTAATGAGAAAAATGTATTGAAAAACGTAAAGAATGTACAGAATATCATGATTGCCGTTTGATAATGTGAAATTAAAAATATTATTCACAAGAGAAAATAATGTTTGAAAAATACGAGAAAATTTATGTGATTTATTTATTTATTAATATACACGGCAAGCCGAGTCTTTTATTTTACGAAAAATACATATTTGATAGAAATAAACACTTATTTTTTTGTGAATAAAAAGTTTATTGTAATTTGAAAATGAAGATATCTCTTAATGTTACAGACTAGGATCCCTTTCCTTGAACCCTTACCATCCCCTATTCTGCCACTTTCCTTGTCCGCATAGGGTGCGAAACGCTTCGTTGGTCAAATACGTTTTTAATATTAATCAAACAAATATGACCACATTTCTGATTATCGTAGGCAACTGAAATGGCTCAAAATTAGACAGGGGAGAAACTATCATTCCTTCTCACTTCTGTTTCATGTACTCATAGTCCTAACGCTCCTATATACCTCCGTGAAAAATTTCAACGCTTATCAGTTCATGGTTAACCTCTTCGTTCTAATTCTCAAAACACTCCCTTAATACCCATCCACAATTCCTCTTTCTTCTCTAACTCATAAACTGTTCATGCGGCTCGACTATGGAATCATCTCCCATCCACCATCAAATATGTTACTACAGTTTCTCTGTTTAAATCACGTCTGAAGAAACATCGCCTTTCTCTCTCCCCTTTTCCTATTTCCTCTTTTCCCCTTTTTCCATTAAGTAATGGTATTGATTTAAGATAATTTATATACAAAAACATTTATATATATTTTAATATATCTTTAGCACATTTTTTAAATATGTTTTGCGCTTGATTTAAAAAAATTAAACTTTTATTTTATTAATTGGGTGGGAGAATTTCCCGTTTAACAATAAGTCCATCAATGCACAATTAAAATTGTGTACAAAAAATAACGTAAATAAATAAAATAAATAAATAAAAGATATGTAGTTTACAAAAAAAAAAAAATTGGGAATTAAAAAAAAAATGTTTCTCTAAAGTTTTGCGGAATGGCCCTGAATATGTGCGTATAAAAATTTCAAAATCAAATAAAACGAGAAGTATGTATATATATTATTTAAATAAATACACACAACTAGATTGTTTTTTTTTTTAAAGATACAAAATATATTAAACCGAATAAAAATTATTTTAGATGGTATGAAATCCATTCTCGACAGAATTTTGGATGCGCAGAAGTTGAACTTTGTAGGGATAATAGAAATAAGACAACACCATAAAATGTAACGTAAATAAATAAAATAAAAATATATAAATAAAAGAAATGCAGTTCTCAAAAAAAAATAAATTGGAAATTAAAAAAAAAAATGTTTGTCCTAAGTTTTGCGGTATGTCCCTGAAAATGTGCATACAAAAATTTCAAAATTAAATAAAAAGAGAAGTACGTATATATATTATTTAAATATATACACACAACTAGGTTGTTTTTTTTAAAGATTCAAAATATATTTAACCGAATAAAAATTATTTTGGATGGTATAAAATCCGTTCTCAAAAGAATTTTGGATGCGCAGAAGTTGAACTTTGTAAGGAACATGGAAATAAGATAACATGCAGAAACCTCAGATGACACTATCATCAAACGAAGGATATGTCACGTTTGAATTACGGAGGGACTGTTTGTAGATACCATGAGCTCTAACTGTAAACCCCTTGACTTTCACAATCTCTCCCCAAAAATGTTTTCTATTTCTGTTGTAATATACAATAATAAGTGTATTTTTGTTTCAGATCTCTGTGGGAAATTCTGAGAAGGAGCCTGATTGATTTCTAGAAAAGGTAAAATAGATATTTATATTACGGATTATGCTAATTATCCATCCATATACCTTTAAGGGCCGGCCTTATAAACAATCTATCAAATTCCCGTCAGCGCTACGAGCCGTTAGCGGTTCGTTACGATAACGGGCGGTTGTGTGTTTTATAAACCAATTTTGTAAACTGACGGTCAAAACAATATTACAAAAAATATTTACATGTCAAATAATAATTATGTGAGCCACTGAAAGTTTTCTTCTGCATAGATATTTTTTTTACTAATTGTGAATTGAACACAAAAAAATAGTGAAAACAAAAATAATAGATACGGTTCGTATATTTTAGGTTACATGTATGATAATGAGTACTAGCGGACCTGACAGACATTGTCCTGCCCGAACGTTGGCTTGCCTGCTGTTAGCTAGTTGAACAATCGTTTTTCCGTTAATAAGGACTTCTTCTTTCTGTGCCATATCAGGTCTCCCCGACGTTGGCGATCACTCTAGAGTAGGTATTCCGGTCTTGCGCCAACTGGAACAGCGCCTCAACCCCGCGCACCAGTCCAGTCGCGGATGTTTCTCTGCCACGACATTTGTCGCCTTCCAACTCCACGTTTTTCCTCGATCTTTCCCATCATAATCAGCTGTAGAAGCGCATATTTGCTTCCGCGCATGATATGGCCAAGATATGAAAGTTTTTTCTGTTTTATTGAGGACAGTAGTTCTTTTTCGGCACTGGCTCGTCTCAACACCTCCACGTTGGTCACTAAATCTGTCCACGGAATTCTCAGCCTTCTCCGGTGAAGCCACATTTCAAAAGTCTCTAATCGGTTCATGGAATTCACCTTGAGAGTCCAAAAAAATACATGAAAAAGACTCATGTCAAAGTAGTAGGAGAATTCAGCTCCGGAAAACCCCTTCGGATCAATGGAACAGATCAATATCCAGAGCGATGTTGTTCAGCATAGCAGTATGCTATACTGAAGCCATGCAGTAGCCCTCCCAACAGGCATAACCATAAGCATGTTGGTCCTGCATATCGACATATGAAACAATCTATGCTGACGGTGTCTTAGGTACATACAAACCAATGTTCATCATAATCTCAAAATTATCGATCACACCGCGCAACAATCGATAAAAATGTGTAGTCAAATACACATTCTTTCTAGTCTTTAAACTGTTGTAGCCGAGCATACCGTGGGGATACTCGGTCGGGTAGAACCGAGGATAATTAAGCAATCTCTCATCTAAGAAACTTCTTTTGAATTTTCTCTATCTCTTTTGAATTTTCTCTATCTCTAGAGTACTTCAGTTTATGTGGCCCCCAAATCATCGAGCCACTCTCGAGTCTACTTCGCACCGAGGAGTTGTAAAGAGTTCTCAGTACGCGGGTATTTTCGAAAACCCTGATAGTACGCAGAACAACATCCTAACATCTTTAATGCATTACCACTGATTGTCTCTATGTGTTTATGAAATGAAAAGAAGAAGAATCGACCAGTATACGAGATACATATTAATATATTGAGTTTTCTACTGACATTTTTTGGTGGAACTGTATTTTAATTATAATAATAAAAATACTTTACAGTTTTATTCAACTTTTATTTTTAATTATTTTATAACTTTTTTACCAATGACCGGGTTTCGTCGTGACCGACATCGTCAAATAGGTGGGAGACTAAACAAATTTCTATGTTATATACAAGTGCAAGCAAGGGTTGTAAATCATAATTTTTTATAATTATGTAAATGAAAGAATTTAAATTAAAATCATTAAAGTAAAGGGTAATAACATTTAAATAATAACATAAAAATATTAACAATTAAATTACAATTATGTAATAACAATTACAACGACGATGTCGGTCACGGCGAAACCAGGTCACTGGTAAAAAAATTATATAATAATTAAAAATAAAAGTTGAATAATACTATAAAGTATTTTTATTATTATAATTAAGATACATATTAGTGTAAAGCTGTATTAAATTTACTAAAATAGGTTTAAAAAACCAGCCCTAAAAGGTTTTATATGATTTTAATTATAAATACAAAATTGTAAAGCGAAAACAAAATGTTGATATTTAAAACACGTATTTTATGAGAGTTTGTAAGTCAATCAACTAAAACTAGAAAGGTTTATTTAAAACTTCGGTAATTAATTAATTTGCATGAATGTTTTTGATACGCTTTTTTTATGTGTAAAACGTGGTTAATTGGAACAACTCAAAAAACGTAAAAAAACCTTTTTATCCTCAACTACATAACACACGTTTTCTGTGATATTTCTTTTTTATGTTTCTTTCCTACAAAAACGGCTCCAACAACGTATACATATGTATAACCGCAATAAGGAACATGCTCGCTTTCGTAGTTTTCTAATATCGTTAATATAATTTAGGTAAATATAAAACAAATTGTACACAAATCCACTTCACTCTGCAGTGAAATTAACGAAGTGAAAGTAATTAACCAATATAATTAAATATCCAATAAGGAAATATCACTTTTTTACATTTTTAAAGTAATAAAGGTCAATGAAATTCAACAATGTTTGAGTATGTCCAAATGTTTGCAGACTGGCTGGATTTCCTCCCGATTCATATTAAAATTCATTTCAACAGAGAGGGAAATGCCTAGACTTCCTATATTCCCTTCTCAAAAATGTTTTCCCTCTCTGTTGAAATAAATTATTAACTTTCTGATAAAATAAGAAGTGTAAAAATTGAAAAATTGTTTTCAGGCGTTCCCTAGTAGGTGATTTGGTTCAGCCGGATGAGTCTCACCCGCGTGATAAAAGTTTCAGCTCCTTTATTTCACAAAAGTCAACAGATGGAAGAGTTGAGGAAATGTGTATGTTCAAAAATGGGCAGAATGGCGAATGTTACACATTGTGCAAAGTGGCCACTTAAACTAGCCAATGACAGGTCATAAGCTCTGTAGATGCCTAGACTTCAATATATAAGTTTAGATTTTTTTAATTAAAAAAGAAATCTTTGCGTTCTTATATTTACCCAAATATTTCCATTTTGGTGGCCATTTTCAACGAGTTATTAATAACTCACTGTTTGAAAATGGAAATCAAGTTTTAGTAGAGTGAGGTGCGCGATCCTTTGATCTTTGATTTATTTATTTAACACTTTATATACATATAAAATTTATATGCATATAAGGGCGGGCATATTGCTTTAAGGCAATTTATTCCTACCTTCTCAAACCGTTCAGTTTGGAAAAATTTCAAGTACTGGACATATTGAATCTTACAATTTTATACAAAAATTAAAAACAAAAATTAACAAAATAAAAAAAATTAAAAAATTAACACTATACTATAAATATAAAAAATTAACACTATACTATGAAGAGATGATAGGGGATGGGAAGGAAAGAAGAAGGATAAAGGAACAATTGAAACATTTAGATAGTGACATTTCAATCTTGAATTAAATGTAAATGAAGAAGGAGCGTCTCTAACATTAGAGGGTAGATTATTCCACAATCGAGCAGTTATTACTGTGAAAGAGGAGACAAGAAAATTAGAGCGATGAGAGGGTCCATGACACTAGCCAATGAACCACAATCCGATTTACTTACCTTCTCTAAAATGTTTTTCATCTCTGTTGTTGATTATCATCATAGCTTTGAATTTTTAAGCATATTTTAATGAAACGACTCATGTAATAAACAAAATCCTGCTTAAACACAGAAATTTTCTATCAAGTTAAGTCCTGAAACAATGAATCATGTACATTACACAACCGTGAAATAATTTTAAAAAATGTACATATTTAGATGCCTATAATAAAAATCATTGACAGATAATCAGAAGAGTTGACAAGGTAATTAAAAGCGCTGGCGCATTTAAGACAATTTTTTTTGCGCGTGTACTACCGAGACAAAACAAATGCACGTAACCAATTAAACTGTTGTGAGATGCGGTAAGTTAGCAGCCTCTAAGTGTGCTAAGAAATCTTACAAATTCATTTAAATTAAATATAAGTAAATTTAGTATGTAAATTCTAAAGCAAAGAAAGGCTATTATAGTCGTTATGATAACGCACGAGGATTTTATCGCATAAACCGAATATTACAATTTATGAAGTCAAAACGTAGTTTTCTTTGGTAACATTATGATGCATTATTTTGCTTATTTTAGAATTGACCTTGTATAAATATTGTGTTTAAATGCCCTTTAACTGTTAAAAACATTAACCGAAAATGCCATAAAGCGCTGTGTAATTACTTAGTTTATACGTTGCGCTTCTAGCTCGTAGAATATACAGGAAAATAAAATATAATAATAAGTTTAAAAAATGAAAAATTCTTTACCGGCGTTGCCTATAATGGTTCGACCGGATGAATCTCACCCCCACGATTAAGGTTTCTGATATTTTACTTCACAAAAGCCAACAGATGGAAGAGTTGATGAAATGTGGATGTTTTAAAATAGGCAGAATGGTGAATGTTAAACATAGTGTAAAGTGGCCACTTACCTTAAACCAGTCAGTGACAGGTCATAACCCTTGTAAATACCTAGACATCCATATTCCAGCCTCAGAAATATTTTCCCTCTCCGTTTTCATAAGTTTAGCTCAAAATATAATAATTTCCCACTAAGGAAAAATTGTTGCATGTTTCCCATTCTTTTCCAAGCAAAAACCCAAAACTGTTCTGAAAAAAATATAAAGTTGGCAAAACGTATTTTATATCTTTGCTCAGTCCGAATTATTGTTCTGCACTGAAAATATAATATTTTATTTTGCGGAGAACTGAAATGACTTTGTTACAGTTTGATTTTTACGGCAGTTTCTGTGGAAAAAGCAGCGACGCAGTTTTTATGGCCCCAAATGTACAATAAGGGCTGTTTCTCAACATGCCATAAAAATTAAACTGTCTTTGTTTAAGATACTAAAATTAGAAGTGCCACATGAATCCTTTTAGACCCTTAAATAAATATTATTTGAATGAGAAGAAGTATCTATAAGTCCATATATCTATACTATCTAATATTCTTTTTTAATGATATTTTGTTAACGGATTTATTTGATAAAGATATCTGAAACACATTTTTTTACAACTTTAAAAACAGTACTTCTTCGTCCCGATATGCTTTATAATCGTTGCTGTTAGCTTTTTATAGCATGTGTCCCATCAGCGAATCCCATGTACGAATACATCTATACTCCAGGAACTGGACATAGAAGAGAGACTAACATCCATGTGCGAGAAAAGAATCCTGCAGTTCTTTGGGCATATTCCCAGGGGGAACTCTGATAGTTTGAAGAAAAATATTCTTCTGGGAAGTGTCGAAGGGACAAGGCCGCGTGGACGTTAATCATCACTGACGAATGCCTATAGAAGAGCACAAGGCCGTTCCAGATGGAAGGAGACTGTCCACAGACGAACCATGCCTGGAGTCAGGCGTAATCACCATCCTCAGACATAAGGCACGGATTAAAAAGAGAGAGTCCAATCGGCACGTGTTAGTTTTGTGCAACTGCAATGGTTAATGTGTTAGGTTGAATTATTAATGGTGTATTAAGAATCAACTTGCGTTTCGGTAGTCAGATGACAGAAGAGACTATCTGTAATTTTCAAAAATGTTCAGGAGAGCGGAAATACGACTCAATTTCAAAACTTTAAACGATAAAATAAAATATTTTAGTGTTGCTTTTCAATAAGAAATTACAATTCTAAATATTGTTTTTTTTCTATGTGTATTTACTAAAATTATTAAATGTTAAGAAACAGGAAAGCTTTTTTGACTATCGATTTTTTTTTTGAAAACAGAAGTTTTAATAACTGTTATGTGTACTTGCGTTAACTTTATACATTAAACTTTCCCTTAAAAACTTTATTTTCCAAATATCTTCCTCCGTGATTTACAAATTCCTTAACTGATCTCATATTCCTTTTGTTTTGCACCACAATAGGCCATGAGGCCCAATTACAGTGGTGAATTACAGCACATAATACCTAGGCTTGTGAAAACTGACATATAAGGACCCACCTGTCCCCTTTTTAAAAAATAACTCTAAACATTTTTCGTAATTTTAAATTTTTGTCTTTCTTTTAATGTTATTTTAAATATTTTTTTATTCCTTAAAATGACTTTTTATTTTTTTACACAATATGTTAGCGTGTTTATTGAATGAAACCATTGTAATATAATATGTGAATATAAACATTTTTTGCTTTTTTTTCCCTCTTTTATCTACTGTATTGAAGTGTTTATTTCTACACAATGTATATTTTTTGTAAAGGAAAAGGCACTACATGCCGTGCATATTAATAAATAAATAAATATTTTTTGTGTTCTTGTGGAACCCTCCGTAAGTGATTCAAGTGTCTTAACCACTACACCTCGGAGGCGGGTTAGTTAGCATGTGAAAAACAAGTATTTTTAATGATACGTCCATACATACAGGCTCTATCACTCGCTAAAAACAGACGTTATAAAAAAAACGAAATGAAAAAGGTTCAGATCATGAATAGTTTGCAAGAATCTTTTTTCGGTTGGTTGGAAGATATTGTTTTTTACAATAAGCCCGTTAAAGTGCATTTGTTTTGGTCAGGAGTTTTTAATAAATAAGAAAATGTAATTAATCTATGTGAAAAATTGACACAAAATTAAAAAGTGTCTACCTTATTAACTTCCTAGATCAGGCGACAAAGGAGTCTGATCATTTTCAAAATCAAAATTCGGGTTTGGTTAGTCGGTTTGTTCGTAAGGAAAATGATTACTGAGATTATAAAATGTGGAATAGCAGGTGAAAGTAATACCGAGATCCCAAATTTTATGTATTAATGCAGTATGTAATATAATGTGGGTATTTAAATAAAATATTAAGAGAGGTGTTACGAATTGGATTTTCCTAAGAGGAAGGGATCTGATTGGGAAAATCCTTGATGAATTTTAAAAATAAGACTTCTATTTTAAGTATTAATTGTAAATCAAATGTTTGTGTTGGCTGTTTATCATATTGATATGCCATATATATACTTTCCTCTTTTATTATGATTGCCACGTTAAGATTTAAGCATGGCAATACCACGTCAGACTGTGCATTTCTAAAAAAAGCAAAAAATCGCCCGTGACAAGCGGAATAAACGTGTAACGTAACAAAATCAAAGATGTTGTTCTTTTATATCGAGGAAGCATCGCCTTACGGCATGAAAATACTATGAAATTGAATTTGTAATCGTATTGTCGTTTCAATTTACCAGAACACGGAATCTAATGATGTATTTTTGTCCATAATTATAGGCTTCCTAAATAATACCCCATTGAAATTTTTTATGAATTTAAAATATATAATATATTACTATCTTTATAATGAATTATCATTACATCTGTCTAAATCTTGACAATTTACGACATTCTTTTATTTTAAAAGAAAAATTGCACACTTTTCTGACTCCTCACAAAAGGACGTTACAGTATGTATGTACATATGTGCATGATATGTTCAACTGTTTACATTTTTTTGATCCATATAAAATAGGTTTAACACATATAGTCGCCATAAAATAAAATTTGAAGGTCTCTGGGTGACGCCACTTCGACCAAATTTATTGATCCTGTTTTATTATATCGTTTGAAAATAGTATAGTATTATAATACCCTCGTTAAATATATTAATGTACATGAAGAATATTTATTCTAGTTTCAGTCGAACTAGTGTGATATCGGATACATGATATAAGAAAATGTGTATTTCTGAAATATATGTGCAAATTTTCACGATGCGAGTAAATAACATTCGAAGAATTCTATTTCGACTGCGCCTTCGGATAGATTATTCTAGAATAAATCTAGTAGCTTCATTTCTACTAGAAAAAAAACTGTATATTTTATTTAAATTTGTTGCAATAGAGAAGGAAAACATTTTTGAGAAGAGAATATGGAAGTCTGGGCATTTACAGCGCTAATGACCTGTCATTGGCTGGTTTGTATGGCCACTTTACACACTGTGTAACATTCACCATGCTGCTCATGTTTTTTTTTATTTATTTAAATCTTAAAGTAGGGCACACATATCATACATATTGTTATGTGTGTTCTAATAATAACATTGCAAATATATTTAATTTATAAATTGTTTATCACATATGTCTTGACCATTATTTTAAATTTTGATATGTTTTTTTCTTCATAAATATTTTTTTCCATTACGTAATACTTTTTAATTGCTTTAAATAAAATAGAATTTTGTGACTTTGCCTTTTTCCTAAATGGAAGTCTAATTTTGTTCTTTTCTCTAGTATTGTGATCGTGTTCATGCTGGTTCCGATCAATTTTTTTCCAAAATTCTGTTTTTTTATTAGAGTTTATAATTTTATGAACAAATATCATTGTATTGTAAAATATTGTTTGTTTATATGTTAATAATTTCATTTCATTTACCATCGACTTTACCCTCGTGTTTGAACATCCAAATTTCCTCAACTTTTTCATCTGTTGACTTTTGTGAAGTAAAAGAGCTGAAACCTTTATCACGCGGGTGAGATTCTTCCTGAGAAGGGAATATGGAAGTCTAGGCATTAAAGTGGCCACTTAAACCAGCCAATGACAGATCATAAACCCTGTAAATGCCTAGAATCCCATATTCCCTTCTCATAATGTTTTCCCTCTCTGTTCAAACTTAATTTATTTATTTGTGTACTTTGTAAAAACTGTTAATTAATTAAATTAATTTGAAAGTATTGTAAAACAACAAGATACTGCAAAAAACGTGTGTAGACGATTTGGAAATAGAATTAAGTTAAATTTTAGCGGTACGCCACACAATTAGTGTAACAGTTATTTTTAATAATAACGATTAGTTTTCAATTCAACTTCAATTATCAATTATCAACAGGTGTAGTGGTAAGGACGCTTGACTTTTCCTTCCCGGTGAGAACACAAAAATTAAATATGATTTTTCTCAACTTGGGTGTTTTGTGATGTAATTCATCACTGTTATTAGGCCTCCTGGCCTATTGTGGTGCAATAAAATAAAAATAAAATAAAATAAAAAATAAAAACAAAATATTACTACTTACCGACTTTTCTGTGTCTACCGGTTTCGCCATGTACTAAATTTTCGTCGGGACACCAATTAAACTAACATGCAAAACCTATCATCTTCCGTCCGGACTCATACGTAAACAAAAATAAACAAAATTAAAAAAAAGAAGTACAAATTAAATAATATTATAATTGAAACCTACTTTCGTAAATACGTTATTTACATAACTTCTGTTGAAAATTTTTGTATGCAAAACATTACGGATGATAAAAAACTTGAAGCCCTATTTTTTAAACGAACCAGAAATAAAACGAGAGGAATTTTTGTTGATATTTTATTCGATTTGAATACCAAACACGTTGTCAGGAAGATATCTCAAACTAACCACTTTTTTCTTGAAAGGAGAAAAAACTTTTAGACTTAGGGAATTTCAGACGTAAAAATAGTATTTGCGAGTCTTTGAAATTAAACCCACTGTAAGAACCGTCTGACGTTAACGTAAAAAAACTTGCCATGTCTCTTTTGAGAAGTTTCAAATTCGACTTTATTTACAGATTCCAACGGAAGTAGGGGAGACTGGTCTAAAATGAAACCTCGGACTAAAATGAGCCTTCTCAATTTTTATACACCTACTTTTTCTGGAGTATAATTACATATGCCATAAATTTAACTTACTTCGTCCCCATTTAGATAAATTTTATACTTAATTTTGTGATTTAAAAAAACTTTTTGAAATTTCTAAAATGAAACGTGTGTCAGTGTGTTATAAATTTATGCATCTTTTAATATGTTTATGTTATAATCGTAAGTAAATTTCTAATTGGTCAACTTTATTGTAAGAATTTATCTTCTTCACTACTCCACATTTTTCTTCATCCCCAACCTTCTATAATTAAATTTGTGATAAACTTAAACTGGATATACTATGTAGTTTTTTCGATTTGTTTTGTTTTAATATAAATATCTACAATGTTTCGAGTATGTCCAAATGTTTGCAGACAAGCTGAATTTTCTTTAGAGATAGGGAAAATATTTTTAAGGAAGTCTAGGCATTCCCTTCTCAAAAATGTTTTCCCTCTCTGTTGCAACAAATTAAGATTATATCTGTTGTTTTTTATTATAAAAATAAAATAATAGTCATTATTTGGTAAAAAAAAAAATTGCACCAACAAAGCATACACTATATACATGGAGGCGCAAAAGTTGTCACCCAATGTTCATAGGCTGTATGAAATGCCTCTAACAATTTATGGACTTTCAATTAGGTTATTATGGGGTCTAGAATTTCAACCGTCCATGCGCTCAGTAGCTGCAAGACTTGTTGTTATCTAAATTCTAATTTTATAAATTTGCTTTTTATTTCCTTTTTAAAATATCACTTAAACTCTAAACTTCATTGTCAAATAAAAAAAATTGAAAATAAAAATGTAAATAGAGACTAGATTTCTTATTGTCCATGCGCTCTGTAGCTGCAAGACGTTCTGTTATCTAGCTCATGTATATCATAATTGTAGACGAGGAACTAGAATCCCAACCGTCCATGCGCTCTGTAGCAGCAAGACGTGTTGGGATATTTATTTATTGTACAGCGCCCTTGAGGTAATTTTCACAAAAATGGCGCTATATAAATTATCCAAACATTGTTGTTAACAAGTTTGTAGAGAAATCTCATATCCAACATGGTACTCCGAGTAGCGAGATTTTGAACCTTGTGAAAATTAGCGACCTCAGTCCTACTTAAAAAAAGAAACATATGTAAAAGTAATAATCAAAAAAATGTTTTGGTTACTATAGATAAACAACTACAAAATAAAATAAATAAACCGTAAAATAAATAAAACCATAACATTTTTAACTCGATATAAGATCTGGACGTTTTTGGTGCAAGTCTTTCTAGATTTAAACAATCACCAAGATAGACCGGGGCAATGGAAAGTTAACATTTATCTTAAATTTTATCTTTAAAGTAAAATTAATTTTCTGTTTGAAAAGCAAAATATGCAAACATTTCTTTCCTTAAAACATGCCTAGTTATAGGTTACTGACGAAGATACTTTCCATGTTTATGCAAATATATTCATTTTCGTACACAAATATCGGTTTTTCTTTATAAACAGTCAAAGATACCTCTGTTAACTTCCCATTGTAATCGGGGCCCAGATCTTGTCTCCAGGTATTAATTATTTTTTATTTTTTGTCCTTTATTTTCTTTAGTTGCCTTTTATTTCAATAAATTAAAGTTTTTAATTTTTAATACTATTTTTTTAAAAATATATTATTTGTTAATACATTATTGAACTAAGCCAAAAATGTATTTGTATTTTTTTTTGTATATCTTATTATCAGCGCTTTGATTTTTTAAAGTTCTGTATTTCTGAAATAACTCCGCGTGTGACGTCAGAGGTTGTTCTTTGTTAATTCATCCGATAGGTTCGTTTACGGTACTCCAACCAGATATCCTTCATAGCTCTTATATTATTGGTTGGTTCATATGAACCAGTGACGTCGATCAAAGTAGTGCGTTTTTATTAAAATATTTATTATTAATTTTTTCGTACATTTTCAAGAAACTTCGCAATAAATTTAGTACTCTAATTTTTACCGCGCGCAAGAAAACATTTTTTGTTTCCAAATTCCCGTAGGGCTTAAGTTTCACATTGTAGCTGTATTAATTATAAGAACATGTTTTTCCCATTGTTTTTTTTAAAGGAATAAACCCGCTATTTTGAGGCTTGTCAGCAGGTGGGATAGAGGAAATATGGAAGGAGGTAATGAAAAATTCACCACAACATCCAGACCAATTAAGGAAAAAACTCTCTCACTTCTGTTCAATGTACTTCATAGTCCTAACGCTCCTATATACCTGCGTGAAAAATTTCAACGCTTATCAGTTCATGGTTTACCTCTTCGTTCTAATTCTCAAGGCACTCTCTTAATACCCATCCACAATTCCTCTTTCTTCTCTAACTCATATAGTGTCCATGCGGCTCGACTGTGGAATCGTCTCCCACCCACCATCAAAGATGTTACTACTTTATCTCTGTTTAAATCACGTCTGAAAAAACATCTCCTTTCTCTTCCTTAATCTCTCCTCCTTTCCTTTTTCCTCTTTCCTCTTTCCTCTTTTTTCCTTTTTCCCATTGAGTAATAGTTTTGATTTAAGGTAATTTATAAACAAATACGTTTATTTCTATTTTTATATACTTTAAGCTTTTTAAACTTTTTTTTCTATTGAATATGTTCTGTAACTTGAATTATAAAAATAAAACTTTTATTTTATTGGTTGGTTGGAAGAAATTTCCATTTGGCAATAAGTCCGCCAATGTACAAATAACATTATGTACAAAAGTTAAATAAATAAAAAAAATATCTTGGAATCCTTTCTTGCAACTGGCGGGAATCGAACCCGTGACGCCAGTTTCACAGTTGGCCGTCTAACCAACTGCGCCACTGCGAATAGACTAAATAAGTCCGTAAATAAATAAATAAAAAAACTACGTGACTTATTTAAAAAACATCAATTGAGCTTAGATGGATCATTTTGGGCCAGTCTCCCCTAAAAATGCTTTTTTTCGAGGTCCGTCTTACTGATTATACAAGAAAAGTTTTTTCTTCAAAAGTTGCGATAGTGAGATCGAATCTGAAGTGTATAATTTTTTTAAGTGTGTAAAAAGTCTACAATTATACAAAATAAGCCATATTATTACTATAGTTAATATTGTACATATATTGTAACTACAAAGTTGGCAAAACTTGGCATAAGTCTAAAGTTCTAAATCTATGTCCAGCCCCTGTCGGCACAAACTACATATTAGTCTATAAATTTATTCACTTGGTTTGCCAAATACCTCGTTTGTTTTGGAAAATTGACAAAGGGCTTTCTATGGTCGAGTTAGTTCTACATTACACTCATAGTTTTGGAGTGAAACAATAGTTTCAATAATACATCGACATGAAAACAGTCGACAATACAAGCTTTTTTAAAACGTATTTTTTATAATCCATTGATTTCTTTTATTTTAATGGGTGAACAATATTGATTTATTTATGTATTTTATTTATTCAAAATTACACTCTTTGAAAGATTCATGGTCTTATTAAGGCTTTTTAAACTGTGTCCGTTTTAATTCATAATAATGAACAATAATAAAAAATAGACAGCAAAATAAATTAAATTTCAATATTATGTGATGCAATTGAATAATTATCCGAAAAAATAGAGTTTAAATATAAAAATTACCATTGTAAAGAAGACAACGTAAAAAATAATCAAACATAAATATTTAAGTACAAATTAAGCAAATATAATCAGAAATATTGAAATTAAAAGAAAATAATATAAATTTTTTATTTTTTTAAATGATAATTTGTAAATAAAACATTGTACATAATTAAAAAAAAACAAGGAATTAGGAAACATAGACTCGTTATTCGTATATTATTTTTGCCAGCCGCTCATTTTGAAAATAAAATAATTTCTAGAGCCCCCAAAAAGCTTAACACAGAGCATTAAAACTAAGCATTTGTCACCGTTGGGGGGTAAAAGTCGACACATGAGAAAATGCCATACTGCCCGGGGCCGATTTGAACATTTTATTTACCTTTTGAAAGGCATTTTTTAAATCAGCTATCGCTACCCTTAAAATCGTCAAAGCCCACTAATTTTCTCTGAGCTTTTTACCCCCCCCCCCCTTGAAGGCCATCAGCGCCCACAAGGGGGCGTTATCGCCAACATCGAGAAATACTGATCGAAAATATTGCCCCATTGACACACATGCAATCATGAATGTAAGAAAGAGGTATGCATATTTTCAGCTCATATTTATTTCTGTGAAACTTATTACCATAGAAATTACACTAGCTGGTAGCTGTCAAAATTTTGAAAGTTTTGTTTTTTACAGTTGAGTGCAAGTTTTTGTCACAAACGACAATTTATTTCTGTGTAGAATAAGAAAGTGTATTGGCTTTCATATTTTATTTATTTATTAATAAACTTTGAAACTAAGTTGACATTTTTAAAAATTATTTCCATGTATCGTATTATCCGCGCCATGATTTTTTAAAGTTTTGTTATTTTGAAATTACTCTGCCGTGACGTGATTGGTGAGTTGGTTTTTTTGAAACCATAAATCTATCACAACACTGGCATTGGTTGATTTGGAAGAACTTGTGACGTAGTTTAATTTAGTTATTTTTTTTCATGCATTTTAGAAAAACTTCGACGTACAATAATTAAACGACATTTAAAAATAAAAAACCTTTTTATTTATTTATTTTTTTCAAATTTCTGTGGCCATTTTCAACAAGTTGTAAATCACTCGTTGTTAGAAAATAGAAACCAAGTTGCGGTATTAACTCGGACCCCTGATCCGTAAGTCCGCAACACTAGACACATAACGATTTCCTGTAGCACTGAACTTCCTTATTGCGCCTGATCATGATAAAAGTTCGTTAGAGATAAAAGTACGGAAGGTAATTCATTACCCACGAATTGAAATGCCATTCTTTGCGCTAGCAATGTGTCTATTAAGCTATACGTCGCCGCCGGTCGTCGGGAAAATGGCAAAGGATTATAAATCCCAAAATGTCCGCAAGGACGTGTTTTGGAAGTAATAAAACGTTTTGAAGAATTGAGAATTGTGAGGAAAATTTCAATATTTTTTCTGAATTCTCAGATAAATATCAAAATAAAAATGAATGAAATATGATATACCTCGCTCAAATTAAGAAATATAATCTACCATGTCTTTCGTGTTTTGCAACTTTAATTTATTGGTATTTTTACACTTTAGTTGGTTATTTAGTATAAGTTACAAAGACTAAAAATATTAATTTAAAATCCTTTTGATCACCGAGGGAAAAAAAGATATAACGGAATATTTTTATTTTTTAAATTTTTTATTTATTAAAAAAATGTTAACAAAAGTTTAAATGGAATGAGAGGGTGATGATAATTATTATAAGTCGAAGGATCATTAAGATAATACATAACTAAGACATAAAAGGGTCACCCAATCCTTGTTTTGTTTTAATTATATGCAAATATCCCTCTGACCTCGGGTGCTTGAGTCAATATAAACTTATATACCTGTATAATGAGATCAGTGTTTGTTTTAAAGGAGATACTACTTATCCGACATATTAAACAGCGCCGGATATTATGATAACAAAAATGGCGCTGTATAAGATAACTGTAATTTTGATTCATTCATTTTATTTCATTTCATTTATTTATTCAGATATTTATAACATTACAGAAAAAAGACCCAATTCATTCTAAATACAATAATAGACCACAAATTAAAGTAGATAGTTATGTTATTAAAATAATATAAGAAAATTTAAAAAGAAAAATTAAAAGTAAGAAAGTGCTTTCCTAAGGGAAGGCCCACTGTCGTGAAATATGTCGACATCCGAGGCGATGCGATTAAGTCTTTATTTATTTATTGTTTATTGTGGATAACTTATATAGCGCCATTTTCGTAATAAAATACCTCAAGGGCGCTTTACATGGTGATTCTATTGTTAAGTTAATTTAATTGAAGCTTTAAATTTGTAATTTAATTAAAATAATTTATTTTGTTGTCACGTGCTACGGATTTATTCAAATGATTTAGAGAACAAGTGGGTTTTAAGTTTTTTCCGAAACATCACTTCACTTTCACAGCCTCGCACCTCTGCTGGGAGAGCATTCCATGCCATAGGGCCTGCGACCGCAAATGCGCGCTCACCAAATTTAGTGCGCTGTTTGCGTAGAGGTATAATAACTTTTCCTCTCGCCGTAGACGTAGCTGATCTAAGCGTGAGACGCCTGTCAGCTAGTTCATCTGGAATGCATAGTTCCCTTAGATATTCCGGAGCCGAGTTGTGCAGTGACTTATACATAAGCCAACAGAGTTTGTATTCGACCCTCTGTGGAAAACGTAGCCAGTGTAGTTCCCGAAGTAGTGGAGTGATATGACTGAACTTAGAGATTCCGAAAATAAGTCTCGCTGCGGCATTCAATACAGATTGTAGGCGAGTCATTTTGTTCATTGGTAGACCTGCATAGATACCATTACAATAATCGACTCTAGACACTACAAACGCATTTATTAATTGACGGGCGGCATCAACCGGCAAATTTTTGCGTATGCATTTAATTTGTCTCAGCTGGTAGAAGCATGAACTTATCGTTCTACTAATTTGAGCGTCAAGAGATAGATCAGAATTGAGTAAAACTCCCAGTAGTTTAACGGTGGGTAAAACGGCACTCCCTACATTAGGTAGAGCCGTATCCTGGATCAAATTCTGTCGTCTGGCTGAAGCCACCCACAGTTGTTCAGTTTTTGATGGGTTTAATGTTAGTCTGTTTTCAGCCATCCAGTTTCCTATTTTCTTGATGCATCCATCAATTAAATTGACAAGCACACTTCTCTCGCCTGGTTTGCAATAAAAATAAATCTGCGTATCATCTGCATAGCAGTGCGACCACAATCCACATTCTTTGATAATGTTCTCTATATCTTTAGTGTAAAGGAGATAGAGAAGTGGTCCGAGTACTGACCCTTGAGGCACTCCTGTAGACACCCGAAAGTTGGTTGAGCTTTTACCCTGGAACACGACTGCATATTCTCTTTTATTAAGATATGAACTGAACCACATATGTGCCTGATCACGGATACCATAAGTTTTCTCCAGACGTTCAAGCAAAATATTATGGTCTACAGTATCAAATGCAGCACTCATGTCCAGAAGAGCCATCAACACCAGATTACCAGAGTCCACCGACGTTATAATGTCAGACAGTACTCTTATCACTCCCGTCTCCGTGGAATGAAAACGTCGGTATGCCGATTGCCTTACCGAAAATAAAGAATTCCGCTCGATATAGTTAACGAGCCTGTGAGAAACTATTTTTTCTAGTATTTTTGATACGATGGGAAGATTTGAAATAGGGCGAAAACTGGAAAGATCTTCCACATCTAGTTGGGAATTTTTTAAAAGTGGAGTTACATTTGCTTTTTTTATGGCTCTCGGAACAATGCTGCGCTCCATGGATGTATTAAATAAATCTGTTAAAAATGGAGCTAATACGTTAATGCATTTTTTCAAAAGCCATGTTGGCATCGGATCTAATATACATTGTTTGTTGGGTAATGCCGCAACAAATTTTTTAACCTCATTTATAGACGTTGGTTCAAATTTACTGAATTTTTGAAGGTGAAGTCGCAAGATTGCTCTACCAACCGGCATAACCACTGGCAGATTGGTTCTGCATCGCGGTAGGTAAAACAATCGATGCTGTTTTTGTCGAAGATAGTTATCAGGTACGAACAGACCTACATCCATTAGAATTTCTGAGTTATGTATGCGACCACCGATCACCTGGAAAAAGTGAACACCCAAATGAACGTCCCTCCTCCTCCATAATGACTGATAGCCTAGCATTCCCAGTAAAAAGTCGGTTGGGAAGAGCCAAGGATAATATCCACACTCTTTTAGGTACAGATAGCGCAGACATTTTTTCTGCACTCTCTCCACCATCAAAGAGTATCGAGTCTCATGTGGCGACCAAATAATGGAACTAAACTCCAAACGACTTCTTACAAAGGAATTATACAATGTCCTCATAATCTGAGTGTTAGAAAAGATCTTGGCATTTCTAAGAACAAAACCAAGCATTTTAAGGGAGTCATTACATGGATTAACCATATGAAGATTAAAAGATAACTGAGCATCAAACAACATCCCGAGATCTCTGGACGTTGAAGCCCTTTCAAGCCTCACTCCGTCCACGAGATAACGATAGTATATTGTTTTGGATGCTCTTGTGTATGCCATTACAAAACATTGAAGAATAATTTGTTTTGTTTGCCCGATTGAATTATATTTTGAATGTCAGCGGAACAAATTTCACCCACGTGCTAAAGGTTTTAGCTCTTTTACTTCACAAAAGTCAACAGATAGAAGAGTTGAGGAAATGTGGATGTTTAAACATAGGCAGAATGGTGAATGTTACACTGTGTGTAAAGTGGCCACTTGAGCCAGCCAATGACAGATCATAAGCCCTGTTAATACCTAGACTTCCATATTCCCTTCTCAAAAATGTTTTCCGTCTCAGTTGCAACAAATTTAAATATAAAGATTTTGTATTTCAGGATGTCTGAAAATGGCAAAATTTCGGGTACCCTGACACAAAGTTTCTTATTTAAGATTTTAACCTGAGAGCAGCCATCGAAACGACAACAGTCTTCCAGTATTTTGGTTCTATTTCACACACATAACTGTATTATTATAACTACCTATTTTTATTGTTTTTAAAATAAATAAAAAATATCAACTGATGGATGAATTAAAAAGTATGGATGTTCTAAAAAAACAAACGGCGAATGTTATACCATATGTAAAGTGGCTTCTTAATCTTAAATCTCCAGTACTTCGGGAATTACACTGGCTACGTTTACCACAGAGGGTGGAATATAAACTCGGTTGGCTTATGCATAAGTCACTGCACAACTCTGCTCCAGAATATCTAAGGGAACTCTTCATTCCAGATGAACTAGCTGACAGACGTCTTACACTTAAATCAGCTACATCAACGTCGAAAGGGAAAGTTATTATACCTTTACGCAAACAGCGCACTAAATTTGGCGAACGCGCATTTGCGGTCGCAGGCCCTGCGGCATGGAATGCTCTCCCAGCAGAGGTCCGAAACTGTGAGAGTGAAGTAATGTTTTGGAAGAAAATTAAAACCCACTTGTTCTCTAAATCATTTGAATAAATTCTTAGCATGTGGTGACAAAGTAAATATAATATTTCTAAAATTAAAAAGTTAAAATTAAATTTATATTTTTATATAATCAATTTGTAAAGCGCCCTTAAGGTATTATATTACGAAAATGGCTCTATATAAGTTATCCATCATTATTTTTAAAATTATTGACAGGTCGTTCGCCCGTTCTTGCGTAAATCTGTATCTAAAATGATTTCCATTTTTGTTGTAATACTCGTATGTTAAAAATTACCATAATAAATTGTTTATCATGAAATATTTTGAATCTTTAAAATTGTAAATGGAGTTGATAAAATGCGTTAGTTTTTATTATTGTCAAGCGGCGCAAACGGGCTTTGTGGCCTGATTGAGCGAAAAAATAAATATGAAATCCTTTGCTTCGAAACGTTCGAGAAAATTTAAGGGAAAAGGGTTGGCAGGAGTTAATTGAAGTAGTTGATCTTCGGGAAGGACACGAGAAAAAGAATCGGGTCAAGAAATACGCTAAGACAGGAGTTTTTACTATTTGTCAAACAAAAAATAAATAAAAAAAAAATTAAATAAAAATTTAAAAAAATAAAAAACGTTCTGTAATTTTTTTTTGTTTGACATGTTTAATAAGTTACATTTTTTTTCATACAAGAAATACATGATAAGACGAATGTACACACGAAGAAAACGAAACGAATACCACATCAAAAAAAGGAAACCTTTTGTGCCAGGTGTGGGATTAAAATATTGATTGCTAAATTACAATATTAAAAAAAAAAAATAATGTAAACTAAACATAATTTTTTTATTTTTATTTGATGCACAAAATTTGTGGTTATTCAAAATAATCAAATAACTTTATTTTTAACCACTAATTAAAATACTTTGTCAAGGTTTACGTAACTAATTAATTCTTTCCTATTTTATTTTTATCATGATTACTAAATACTAATCGTGGAGCCAATAAATCAAGTATTTTTTCCCTAAAGCGGTGGTAATTTGATATGAATATTTTCGAAGCTAGACTTAGTTATTTTTTTCATATTATTAATTGCTATTTTAATTTCTAAGATTTTTTAGTTGCCTAATTTTAATATTTTATTTTCAACATGAACATTTAAGTACATTAAACAATTTGTTTGTCAACGTATTTTTTAAAGCATTTCTTTTCTTCCGTTAAAGTATCTATAGAACTCAGTGGAAATCATTTTTAAATTAACTTAATTATCATCTTTATTAATTAATGTTGAACAAACATCCACTTCTTGATTAAGTAGATGTTTGTTATCCAAATGCTAATTTCGAATTGCTTGATTAGTATAAACGATTGCAGAATATTTGTATACATCTTTAATTTTTGAAATTTGATCGTATATAACCAAATATCGTACACAAGTACACTAGTTTACTATCAAGCATAGAAAAAACATTCATTTTATATCACTTCTTGACAATAATTTAAATAATCCCACTGCGTCTGTTTATCTGAGAGAACTTTCGTTCTAGTAACGCGAGAACCCTTTCAATACCCACTTACTGCTCTTATTTTTTTGCCTCCTCTTTCACAGCAGTAGCTGCTCGATTACGGAATAATCTACCAAATAATGTCAGAAACGCCCCTTCTTTATTTATATTCAAATCACAGATGAAACGTCACTTCCTGAATGTTTCAGTTTTTCCTTTCCCCTCCATCTTTCCTTCCTCCTTTGCCCCATCCTCTCCTCATAGTATAGTGTACACATTAAGTCAATTTTTATTTCTTCAAAAAAAATGTAATTCAATGTTTTGTTTTATAATAAAAAAATTATAATATACCTACAATATCTAAATTTGTTGCAACATGATATGATTTTTTTTTCGACAAGGGAATATTGAAGTTTAGGCATTTACAGGGCTTATCACCTGCTATTGGCTGGTTTAAGTGTTAATTCACCATTCTGCCTATGTTCGAACACCCACATTTCTTCACCTCTTCCATCCGTTGACCTTTGTGAAGTAAAAGAGCTGAAACCTTTATCATGCGGCTGAAACCTTATTTATCCGGCTAAACCAATTTATGTTAATAAAGGATCTTACAATTTGACACAAAAAAAATACAAAAATTAACTGAAAATCTACACTGTACTATGAAGAGGGGAGCGAGAGGGGGGGGTTTAAAAGGAAATAAGAAGAAGAAATCAAATATTTAGATAGTGACAATTCAATTTTGTTTTGAATGTAAATAAATAGATATAACGGTAGTCAGATGGCAGAATAGACCATCTGTAATGTTTTCGGGTTTTTTATTATTGAAGAGTTTTTATTTTTTTAGAAAAACCACATAAAAAATAAAGATTTAAAAAAACATAATTTTAAATGATAATTAATTATTTTATAAAAAACTATTTTTTTTAGTTTTTGGATACAAAAGTCTTAAAATTGAATCTTATTTCAGCTTTCCTGATCATTTTTGAAAATTACAGATGCTTTCTTCTGCCATCTGACAGGCAGATATGCTCAGCCACCATGAAGTTCTTTAGACACATAAATTTGCTGATAGCATTTGCCAACCAATCTATTCGTTCGTAGTCTATTCGGCTGCATATGATTTCTGTTCATTAACAGCGTTACTGTATTGAGCACGTTGAAATCGGAGCATTATGGGATTTTTCGGGACAGAGGGCTGCATGACAGTGACATTCCCAGACGGGTGGCAACTGGCAACCCTAAACAGAGGAGACACGTCACAAGTTCACAGCGTTCATTATCTTAAAAGTGTACATATTTGTAACTTAAATCTCTATTGTGATAAATGTGATCACTTGTCTCGTTAAAAATAATAAGACAAACAAATGTAATAATCACAAATCAACACGAAAATAGATAAGACAAAAGCGTTCGTGTGATGCAGTCATAATAATATAAGTGAATTTTGACGTAAATGTTAGTAAGTATTCATATTTAAATAAACGACATAACAGTGGCGAGCCGTGATTTATTTTATAGGTAATCTACAAAAAATGTTAATTCATTTTGTACCTACATATTTCAATTTAAAGTTAATCTAAAGAAATTTTTTGATCACGTATAAAAACAACATTAAATTTTAATTATTGTTTTATGTTTTTTATTCATATGTCTTATGTTTTTTTTTCTCATGTACTCGTTTATAAAATTATGTAAACTCTTATAAATAAATAACTAAAACAGTGTAAGTCACTCTCCAAGCACAAGAGTTAGTCTCTTTTTTTGGAGAGTTACAGTGATAACATTTACTAGATGTGTAAAAGTAGATATGTTTAGAATTTTACAAAAACATGTACTATTTATGAAAATTTATTAATAATTTTTTTATTATTTTATTTATTATTAATCAAAAATATCAGTACATAATATGTAATAAATATAATTATAAATGAATATTTTTTCTGTCTTTCTGTGAAAATCAACTCAAACAATAATTATTTTGAACCACGCGATATACGTAGCTTAATTCTATACTTTTTTTTTACAATACTTGCAAAAAAAACTATTGACATATACCACATTAACATTAAGCAGATATTTCCATAATGATTTAACTGTCAACGCTGAGCACTGGCTGATCCCATTAAAATTTAATAATGCAAAAAACGGCCACTGCAAACGCCACATGTCCTATGTGATACATAATATGTCGATAGTATCATATCAAAGGAAAATAGTCCTTTGGAAATAATGTTCGAAATACTAGTTTCCAAATAGAGAATCTTCAAATAATATGTATAATCTGCAAGCTTGTTTTAGTACTAAAAATCTGATTTGGGTTAAAGATGTAAAATATTGTACTTTTTCGTCGTTCACTGAGAAAAGGCTGGGCGCTAGGCGCACTTCATTTTTTTTTTTGTGTAGGAAGATATTAACGGTGGTGGTGATTTATAATAAACAATAATTATTTTATTTATTTCCCATGAACATGATTACTATAAAACATTATTATCGAAAGAAATAATTACATTACAGACGGTCGACTGTGAAACTGGCGTCGCGGGTTCGATTCCCGCTAGTTGCAAGAAAAAAATCCACGAAAGATATTTTTGCAATTGGTCTAGGTGTTGTGGTGTGTTTTTAATAACCTCCTTCCATATGCCCTTTACCCCACCTGCTGAGCCTCAAAATAGAGGCTTAGCGGGTTATTCATTAAAAAATAAAAATTGTTGTCCCGTGGCTAGCGTTGTGGACTCACGGATCAGTGGTCCGACGTTCGAACCCCACTCTACCCCAACTTGATTTAAAACTGATTTATTTACAACTCGTTGAAAATGGTCACCAAAATGGAATATTTGGGTAAATTATAAGAACGCAAATATTTTTTGATTTTTTAAAATGACTGAGGCGTTTTTATTGATATTGTTATTAGTCATAAACTCTGGAGTTTTATAAATAAAAAAAAAACAAAAAATACAAATATTATCAAATTAAAATAGGTACTAACGAATCTAATAAATATCAATCCACTATAATTTTACTGTGCCGTTCAGATTAAGATGATATGTATAAAATAGGCTATTCTCCGTCGAATACCACACGGCTGGTTTGTTTATTTGGAATTTCTGATAATAATGAACAGACTTTAACTTAATTTTTTACGTCTTTGTACAAGTATTCTTTTATAATTAATGTGAAATATAAAAAAATAAAAATAAAATGTGATTGATATAAATGTATGTAATATATTAGTTGGAATCCGCATTTGACCGTTTAATGTAATTTTGAAATAATGTTATTATTGTATTCTCTGTAAATGTTAAACTCGAGCCTATCATATTGAATGACGAAATTAAGATCTACGGCAAATCAATCCTAATATTAATTTTGATCCCTTGGCGAAGGGTACAAGAATTTAATGCATAACTTATATGATAATACCAATCAAGAACTCTGAAACTGTTTTATCAAAAACATTTACTTTGTACAGGTAAACACTAACAGTTTAAAGCATCATGAGGTTTTTGTTTTATAAGTGGAAAATAAGCAATATACGATCACATTGAAAAAATACAGTATGAAGGCAGTAGGAGTAAAATAATTTTGAGAAAATACAATTTGAAGGCAGTAGTTTCAAAATAAAAAATGAGAGAATAAACAAAAAAGGCAGTAGATGTTAGTTATAAGGCTATTGAAAACTGGATAGTGGAGCTAGGTAGAAGTAAAATGGATTGTCTCATTCGCCCATACCAATATTGAATAAACTGCTCCCCAAGTGTATAGCATATGTCAGGTTTTTTGTTATTTTCATTGTGTGTTTTGTAATATAAATAATACATTTGTACATAAATACCTTGTTTTTAAAACTGTCTGAATATTTGTTAATTATCTTTGTTTTGTAAGTTAGTCTTCTTTGTTTATTCTCAAATATAATTTTTAAAAAGTACATTGTTAAGTGTCCTCGGCACGGGAAACCCCAGTGAGGTCACATCATTTTTATTATTAATTATAGTTTGTAAGCGAAAAATATGAATAAATAAATAAATATAGGTAAAAAATCAGTTTAAAACAGTATATTTTAAACAATAGTTTCAAAAATATTACAACGGCAGTGTAAGTGTAATAATTTGCTCCCGCTCAAAGAGACACCCTTTACGGCAGTCTAATGGCAAAACGATGCATCTATAAATGCATGAAAAGGATGGGTCATGGGGTCATTGGGGTCTACCACAAACTCTAAATTCTGGCAAAGAAATTTCAGGTTTCTATGCCCCAAAATATTCAAAATGTTACCCAAACATTACAAAACCATGACCCGAGTTCAATTGAATAAATTTGTTATAAAATGGTTACTGGATTTAAGTAGAAAAAAATCGGAAAACTTACTAAAAAACATTCTAAAATAATGAATGGTATATTAAATATTGTATAACTTTATAATAAATTAACTTGTAAGTAATAATGTGATTGTTTATTTTGCATAAAAATGTCTGCCTTAAAAAAGATTGTACCTAGTTAAGCAGACTAGGCATGATCCAGCGAAATTTATTACCTAAGTATGTATGTAGTAGATAAAGCTATGATTATGTTGGTAAATAAACCATGATTATTATTATTATTGTTGTGTCGTAATACATCCTAAAATATTCTACTCTCTGCGATCTATCATATGGTATTCAAGATTATTTTTATAAGGCTTCCTAGCTGATTGGCAACTTGGTGAAACTATAGAAAAGATTTGATGTAAATTCCATAAAACATTTTAAAGGCGATTGTATAAGTTCGAGATTTTTTTTTAGCTGTAAACTGTAGCTAATGTTGTAATTGATAATCATATAAGTGATTCTTGTCCATATGAGCGGTTCACCGGCTGGTGGCGTATTTTTATTCTAACGATAAATAGTAAAACAGTAATATTGAGGTAGTTACTTTAAAATTATATAAGAGAAAATACAATATAAAGGCAGTAAGTGTTAAATAATACAACAGAAAATATAGTTTTAGGGCAGTAAATTTTTATTTTTTTAAAATCAATATATTTCATAAATGGTACATGTTTTTTTATTCTACACAAATCAGCTTTTATACATCAAGTAAATGTTGTAACTGGAACTCTCCAAAAAAAGAGACTAACTCTTGTGCTTGGAGAGTGACTTACACTGTTATAGTTATTTATTTATAAGAATTTATATAATTTTGAATATACGAGTTTACGAAAAAATATACTTTTAGGATATAAAAAGAGAAACAGAAAATAATAATACATCCATAATTATAAAAAAAATCCAGTTTTTACCTTAGTTCAAAAAATTTCTTAAAATTTACTTGGAATTTATTTATTGATATAATTATTAGTTTTAATAGTTTTTAGTTCTTTGGGGAGATTATTGTAATTTTTGGCGCTTTTGTAGACAAAGCTATTTTGACCATGAATTGTGTGGAATTTAGGGATTCAAATATTATTTTCGTATCTGAGTAACTAATTCATTTTAAATTCTTTTATTTTTTCTTCTTTATAAATTTGTATAATTGAATTTATTTTACAAATAGTGTCACACTGTATGAACATTAAATAATTTATATAGAATTTCTGTAGTGAAGGTCGAGGGTTTCTTTCAAATTACTTTAATAATGAATCTTTGTACTATTTTAAGATAATATAATAGAATTAAATGTAAAACACAGTATAAAGGTAGTCAGTGTAAAATGATTTTGGAAAAAATACAATATAAAAGCAGCAAGTGTAAATGTATTTAAAATACAATAAACACAAATATTTATTTTTGGAAGACATACAGTAGGTATATTAAAAAATATAACAAGGAAACAAAAACAGTATTAAACAATACATGAAAGCGTAGCAAACATTTATATATTTTTTAAACTTATCTTTCCATTAAAATAATGTTATTCATCTAAATTCAATAAGAACTCGCCCCTTCACCACTCATTTTTAACCCATTTTCACACATTCGTGTTCTGAATCATTTTTATTTTATAAAAGATAACGTGATCAGTTTTACGCTTCCGTTGCCAGTCCAGGAGAATCAAAATATTTCAGTTTAGGACTACCTTTAAAAACAATATTTTACATTCACCTGAGTCGAACATAGGACCTTAAGCATGAGAGGCGAACGTGCCATCTTCTACAAGAAGAGCGAATTAATTTCCGCTCATTTATCTTTTTTAGGGTTTTTATTTAAGATGGCCATCGTGACGAAAACATTAATTTATGATTCTGGTTTTATTTCGGACTCAGAACTATATTTTTTGTTTTCCCGGTAATAAGTATATTAATTTACCTGCTAGTACATATAACAATTGAACATAGTTGTGTAGGAAGCAGCCAGCCATAGAAAAATGAAACTGAGATAATAGAACCTTTGTAAAAAGAGTGAATTATTAAATCTTCACAACAGTTGGAATGTTTTTGACTTTATCAAATGATAAACGATGGATACACTAGTTTTTTTTCATTACAAACAAGAATCTAATTATGTATTTGACCAGTTTTAATGATTTTTATAGTACAGCAAAAAAATTCTAGTACTGTGGGTGTTTTCTGAAAATTAAGAAATGCTGTTTTTGTGATTGACACCATTTTCAGAAGGTGATTAATACAGTTTTTTTGTACGAAAGCGGTCTAGCTGCTTTCAGCAGAACATAGAATTGACCTTACTGCACCCAATAACATCAATATCTCATTTTTTCAATATTGCGGACTGGCTGCTTTCTGCATAACTATGTTCAATTGAACATAGTTGTCTAGAAAACAGCCAGCCATAGTAAAAAGAAACTGAGATAATAGCGCCTTTGTGAAAAGAGGGATAAATCAAATCTACACAACAGTTAGGATGTTTTTGACTTTAACAAATGATAAACAATGAATACATATTTTTTTTTTGAATAATAAACAAGAATCTAATTATGTATTTGACCAGTTTCAATTAGTTAAAGTGCCGTAAATTTTTTCTAGTGCTGTGGGTGTTTTCTGCAACTTGAGAAATTACGTTTTTGTGATCAAGACTATTTTCAGAATGCGATTATTACATTTTTTAAAATTAAAGTGGTAAGGTCGTTTTTGGCAGAACATAGAATAGACCTTACTGCACCTGATACCACCAATATATCATTTTTTCAAAATTAGGGACTGGCTGCTTTCTGCTAAACTACATTCAATTTATTATTGTAAATCTTAGAGTCTGTGACCATTTGCCATGTAGGGTATATCGAATGGCAAACATTTCGCCCGGTTAAGTCTAACTCGGTGCGACCATTTGCCCGTAATATGGCTCTTGACGGCACTACATTCCCATATACAGTTTGAGAATCATCCCCTATGGATTTAGGGGTGGCTAGTGTACTCCTGTTAATAATATTGAACATCTTAACCCTGAGAAGTCTCTTCATCCCGACTTGTTATGAAGGTTGAAAACTTTTACTCGGAAAATCGAATGGGTTAACATAAATGGTATTAAATCGAAATTAACATTCATTAATAAACTCGATCAATTAGTAATATATAGAGAGCTAGTTAAACAAATATATTTAAACATTTTACAACAGAGATGAAGAACATTTTAGAGAAGGTAATATATAAGTATAGGGCTTATGACCTGTCATTGGTTGGTTAAAGTGGCCACTTTACACACTGTGTAAAATTCACCATTCTGCCCATATTTGAACATTTTCATTCCTTTAACTCTTTCATCTGTTGATGTTTGTGAAGTTAAAGAGTTAAAACCTTTATTTATGCCGGTGAGATTCATTTATTTGAATTATTTCACCTACATGCTAGGCAATTACATCTCGGTTGTAAAATGTTAGTATTATCAGCTCCCAAGGGAGTTTAATCCATTCCTTGTCTTGTCAAAAATTTGGACAAACTCAAAGTATTGGTGCTAATATATTTTGTTAAAATCTTTAAAAAAATGTTGCGTTGATAAAACGATACATATTTTTTAATGTGACGTGACTCGTGGACTATAAAAAAATTAAAAAAACTTTAAAAACTCATGCGATGATAAAGCGATAGATATTTTTTTTAAACTAATGAATTTCCTCACTGAGAATTTGACGAATGATTTGATTTTATATATTGCGTTTCTATTGCAATTTTTAGTAATAAATTGTATTTTCACTTTTTCCACGCAAAAGCCATGCAAAACCAATGGGGGATAAAAAATACAGTTCTGTGTGTACAATAGAACCAGAACACTGGACGAATGTTTTCAACTCAATAATGCTCTTTAGTTTGACTCCGGAAATAGAAAATTGAGTGGAGACAAAAACGTCTTGTTTTTTCTTTACTTAATTATATTTTTCCGGAGTTTCAACTGAGATTTATTATCAAATCCAAAATGTTCGTCCATGGTTTGTTCTATTATACTCAAAGAACTGTAGTTAAAAAACTAAACGCAAAAAAAAGGAAATTTGAAAAAATACGTACTTTTAAAAGGGTGCACAACGGAGTTTTAGTCCCAACACCTATGTATGGAAGTGAAACACGGAACTGGCAGAGGAAAGATGAAAGCCGAGTGAACGCGGTTGAAATGCGATCTCTTAGACGAATGTGTGGAAATTAATGTATGACAGGGTTACGAATGATGAAATCAGGCGAGAGTGTAAATCTGAGAAGTATAATTGATAAGATTAAGAAAGGGTCTCTGAGATGGTTTGGTCACGTAGAACGAATGGACGACGAGAGAACGGTAAAACAAGTATGTATGGCAAAAATGAACGGCAACGTTAGACGAGGACGACCGAGGAAAAAAGACGTGGCATGATCAGATAAACCAAAATCTTTAGTCTGGTCATCTCAAAAGCAAACAGAACCGAAGGGCATGTATGACAAGATGTATGAATGTGGAAGAGGCTAGGATTGTATGCCAGGATAGACGTGTGTGGCGGTAGTAGTAGTAGTAGTAGTAGTAAACAAAAAACGAGACAAATGCCAAAAAACGGCAAATGGAATATTAAATATTAAAATTTATCTAAAATGAAGAAGGGGATTAAAAACAAACGAGAAGATTACATGATTCAAATTAAGATTACAAAATATTAAGATGATTTTTAATATTTTAGTGAATATTTATTTATTCCTCACGTTAGACCTCACTGGGGTTACCCGTGCCGAGAACACTTTACGATATATTTTTAAAGAATGAATGTATGAATTATTTTTAATTTGTTAAAGTAAAAAACATTATATCTGTTGTCTAGATTTGATTATTCTCTCTTTTAAAAAAAGTGCTATTATATAAGTTTAACTGTTCTATGGCTGGCTGTTTTCTGCATAACTGCGTTCAATTTTTTTTATTTATTATTTACAGAAAAATTTTGTACAATAAGTACATTTAATATAATTTTATTTTTATTGATGGATGTAGCCACTCCACTGGCCCACAGGCACGTTCCAAAGTGTCAGTGTATTATTTATTTTATACCTAATTGTACATACTTTCACATCAATTGTGTGTGAAAATTCAAAAGTAAAACATACCTACATCAATAAAACGAAAAAGGATTTTCAAAAAACTAAAATTATATTTTTATATTTGAAACATATTCCTAAGCTTCCTGTCTAGTCTTTTTAGCAATCCATTTATGGACTCGAGCTTTGAAAATATTGTTTTTCATTTTGTTCACCAATATGTCCTTGCTTAAAAAGTTGTATAGCTTAGGGGCCAGAAAAGTATAATGCCTTTGTCCGTAATTTGTTTTAATCTTTGGGAAATTATAAGTTCATGGTATAAATTTATTTCACTTTGCTTACAATTTAGGGGTATTTTACATATTGAATTAATATGATAATTCACTGGTGCCTAGTACTATTCAAAACAATTTATACATCATGAAACGTAAAACTTTTAAATTTTGAGGTATGGCAATATTAAATACATAATCAGTTTCATTGGAATCGATCAAAAATTAAGATGATAAATTTTTATCACGTCGATAATTTTCGATAAGTGCGGCCATTGTGATTGAGCAACTGAACAACATTTTATTTATGTATTATTAGGGAATTGAACCCGAGACTTCAAGTTTGGTAAGTGAATAAACTATCCACTTCAATGTGATTTTTTTACGTCCCATTGAATTTATTTTCCTCTAAAAGCAGCCAAAGATTATATTTCACATACAGAATTAAATTTGCTATTTTGCCTAGAAACGTTAAAACAATAACATTATTTTTGTCCATTTAAAACTTTTCAAATATTTACAATCCATATGTTCTTAAACTTTAAAAGATGTGAGTAAAAAAGCGAACTGTAAATAATTTATCAGAATACATCAGAAATGTTCATATTTAAGCTGAAATCTTCCTAACAGGGATAAGCACTTATATGAGCTTTTACAATAATTCATTATTCATACCGAATTTCAGAGTAAAAACATGTGAAATTGAAGACAGTAAGAATTTTGATTGTTTTTATTTTCGCTAAATGTAGAGAAATACACTTTTAAAAACTACATCGTTCGTGATCTGGCAATATTTTTTTTTGTGCAATGAATTAGTTATGAAGCCACATAAGGGGCTCCATTGTACTAACCCTTTTCAAAATAAAATAGGTAATTTCATTAAGGGTTCTTCTTTGGCGCAATTTTATTTGTCTTAGATATGTCAAAAGAATACTTTTTTTTATTTTTTATATGAGAGTTGCTTTATTATTTACCTTGCTTATAATAAACAAGGTTTATATTTCAAAAAGTGGATTTTTCTGCAATTAAATATCTTAAAATTTATCTAAACTATTGGGATCAGGAGGGATATATTAATGTGGGCTAATCAAGTACTTTGTGAACCTCGGCTCGCTTATCTCGAACAACGGCAGTTGCAGACCTGAGATTGGTCGCAGGATTCAGAAGCAGATATTTAATTAACTTTATTATTTTATACATATTTTTACTTTTTTCTCTTTTACATTTATTATATACTAGCGGACCCGACAGACGTTGTCCTACCTGAACGTTGACTTGCCTGCTATTAACTTGGAACAATACTTTTCATTGATGAGTAGGTACCTAGGTACTGGTTAATAGTTGAATATCAAAACATAAAATTAATCTTTTTTCAAATATGGCATTCTTTTTGCAAACGTCAAACTCCGGTCGCCTCATTAACAAAGGGGTGTATTTTTGTAGGAAAACGATTTCAAAAAATGTATTAAATTTAATATTATTTTAGTGTTAACAAAAATCCAATAAAAAGAAATAAATGGGTATAAATTATTAGGAATATAAGGAAAGAATCTGATTGAGATCCACAAAAAACAAATGCTGTTTGTAAAAATTCAAAAACAAACTTTTTTATACACAAAAAAAAAATATCTTTCCATTTTTTTGCAAATGCCTTCGCCTCAAATGCAACCCTGGTAGATCGATGAATAAAACATTTATGCTCCTAACTTCTTTTTTACATATTCGATTGAAGATTTTAATATCTACGAACACGCACAGCGCAAAGATCTATGTTTCTCTGAAAACCGCACGTAAATTAGTTAAGCCGTTTAGGAGGAGTACGGTGACATCACACGTACAGAGGAATTATATATATAAAGATAAAATAATTTAAATTATTAAGTGTAATCAGTTTTTTTGGTGTGTGCATGAGTGTCTTACACCATACAAAGAAATTGTCAATATTTGTGTTTACACTGTTTGTTTACCCAATAAAATAAATAAATAAATTTATGTGTGGAAATATGATTGTTTTATAGAGAAAAACACTATTCTTTAATAATAATAATGTTTGGATAATTTATATAGCGCCATTTTTGTGAAATTCACCCCAAAGGCGCTATACAATAAATAAATATCCCAACACGTCTTGCTGCTACAGAGAGCATGGACGGTTGGGATTCTAGTTCCTCGTCTCCAACTATGATATATTACAATTATGATATATATGAGCTAGATAACAGAGTCTAGCAGCTACAGAGCGCATGAACAATAATAAATCTAGCCCCTATCTACATTTTTATTTTCAAATTTTTTAGTTAAGAGTTTAAGTGATATTTTAAAAACGAAAAAAACGGAGATTTATGAAATTAGAATTTAGATAACAACAAGTCTTGCAGCTACTGAGCGCATGGACGGTTGAAATTCTAGACCCTATTGACTAAATTTAGATATTTGATAACATTCTTTATATCTATAACATTTCTTAATTTTGCCTTAAATGTTTTTTTTTGCATATTGATTCGCGTAGTTGTGAAGTGGGATTTGAACCTCTGACCCGTGAGTCCACAAATCACGGGACCACAACCTGTTTTTTTATAGGTATATTTTTGTATTAATATTTATTTTTAAACAATATTTTGAGTTTGTCCAAATTTTTGTAGACAAGGACTAGATTCAACTCCCTGGGGAGCTGTTTATATTAACATATTACAACAGAGATGAAGAATTGGATGAATCTCACCCGCATACATAAAGGTTTCAGCTCTTTAACTTCACAAACAACAACAGATGAAAGATTTGAAGGAATATAGATGTTCAAATAAAGGCAGTGTAAAGTGTCCACTTAAACCAGCCATTGACAGGTCATAAGCCCTGTAGATGCCTAGACTTCTATATTACCTTATCTTAAATGTTCTTCATCTCTGTTGTAATATGTTAATATAAGCAGCTCCCCAGGGAGTTGAATTCAGTCGGTGTCTACAAAAATTTTGACAAACTCAAAATATTGTTGATAAATAACCTGGGCTGGTATTCCGAACGCGTTTACAGCGCGCTATAATGCGTATTTAGTACGTAAAAACGCGCTATACCGCGCTATAATTTCGTTTAGAATACCACCCCTGGGCTGGTATTCCAAACGAAATTATAGCGCGGTATAGCGCGTTTTTACGTACTAAATACGCATTATAGCGCGCTGTAAACGCGTTCGGAATACCAGCCCAGGTCCATGAAGAAGTATAGAAATTGAAAAAACATCATTTTCAGGAGTTGCCTAGTATGTAGGTGAAATAATTCAATGAGATGAATCTCACCCGCATAAATAAAGGTTTCAGCTCTTTAACTTCACAAACAACAACAGATGAAAGAGTTGAAGGAATATAGATGTTCAAATAAAGGCAGAATGGTGAATGTTACACAGTGTGTAAAGTGGCCACTTAAACCAGCCATTGACAGGTCATAAGCCCTGTAGATGCCTAGACTTCTATATTACCTTATCTTAAATGTTCTTCATCTCTGTTGTAATTTATTTTTAATTTAAATTCAAAATATAATTGTTGCTCGAAATATGTTCAGCAATGTTCAGCGTAAGAAGGCATTATGTAGGTTAGACGAGTACTATTTACTGTGCCGTTGTTTAATCTCTTCACTCTTCCGACACGTCTATCTTGACACCTTTGCGCAGTTTGTTCGGAGCTCCGCCATACCTGTAATCTCCCGGTCAACAATTCATTACGTAATATGTATACTTACTATTATAGTCTTTTATTCTTAAGGCCTTGTTTATTGGATTAAAAAAAAAATATATATATTTTTATTTTTTTATAAATTTCATAAAAAGTACACGTTTTTGTGAAATTCTAAACATAACTACTTTTACACATCTAGTAAATGTTATCACTGCAACTTTCCAAAAAAAGAGACCAACTCTTGTGCTTGAAGAGTGACTTACACTGTTTTATTTGTTTATTTATAATAGTTTATATAATTTTAAATACGAGTACATGAAAAAAAAAAAAAAAACATATGATATATAAAGAAAAAACATAAAACAATTATACAATTCAATTCTTTCATCTATTGATGTTTGAGAAGATAAAGAGCTGAAATCTTTATTTATGCGGGTGAGATTCATCTAATTGAATTATTTCACCTACATACTAGGCAACGCCTGAAAATATTATTTTTTCAATTTCTATACTTCTTCATGGACCAGGTAATTTATCAATGTTACACAGTGTGTAAAGTGGCCACTTAAACCAGCCATTGACAGGTCATAAGCCCTGTAGATACGTAGACTTCCATATTACCTTCTCTTAAATGTTCTTCATCTCTGTTGTAATATGTATAGCTTATGTTAGGTTTTTGTTATTTTCATTGTGTGTTTTGTAATATAAATAACATAGATGTACATAAATACCTTGTTTTTATATTTTATTAATATGTTAATATCAACACAGGACTTTTAGTTCCATGGAGTTGGGACTTATGTCTCAAATAATGTACAGTAAACTTATGTATGTAAATAAATAAATAAATATATCACAAGCCCTGTAAATGCCTAGACAATATTCCCTTATAAAAAAGAAAACAATATATTTCAATATCTACAGTTTATTTTCCTTCGTTATTTTTCCTTTTGTTATTCTTGAGTTACTATCTCAGGCATTGGAGCTTAGTACCAAGCTGATTAAATTCCCTTAGGAGAAGGGGATATTAAAATAATAATATTGCAAATAGATTGTCCAACCAGTCTCAGAGGCCTTTTGATGTTGGCAAACCAATATGTATTCAAATTAAGATAATATTAATATCGGGGGTGAACACGTTTAGACCACCCCCGGAAATACATGGAACACGTTTTCTGGGATAAATATAATTTGAAACATAACAATATTACTTTCATGCAAAATGCTTGAAGAAATTTACTAACTGTTCTATAAAAGAAGGCTATGAGAATTATGACAGTTCATTACACATTATTTTTCAATGTGATGTTTTTCAGCAAAATTATAAACTGATATTCTTCAAACAACTTTTTGATGCATCAAGCTGTACATTAGTGAGCTGATGATATATGAATTTTAAAATTTTTTTTAGACATCGAAGTGAAAGGGGTTTAAAAAGGTACATTTTGGATCACATTGAACATAAAAATTATTCCATACTACTTTTGGCCCTCAACCGAGGTTTGAAGTTTATCACTGTTTGGATATTTTTGTAATTATCCATGTTGATATTTCTTTTTGTTAGTAAAGATATAACTTATTCTCACTATAAATTCGAACACGTTTTAAAACCACCGAAATGCAAAAATTTTACACTCCGCGGAACCGATTCCGTTGAGCATTGACGAAATCAATGACTCATTAAAAAAATGCTACCCATTTATTACGAAACATTATTAAGCTTATCAAATTGGTTTGTTGCATATTATAAAATTTAATTGAACTAATTTTCTTACTTATACACGAAATTACTGCCAGTTTAGCGCAAAAAATCGACTTTTTCAAAACTTCAAGCTCTGGTTGAGAGCCAAAAGTGGTATCGAATATTTTTTTGAAATTTTTTTCATTCCGAGTGATACAAACGGCAACTTTTTAGACCCCTATAATTTCAAAATTCGGCCCACCCTACTGTACATGTATATGAAGAAATACAAGTATAATTTTAAAAAAAAACCCTTATTTTATTTAAATATACGTTGAAATATATGTGTAGCAAATTAATTACTTCTTAAAAATAATGTTGTGAGTGGCAATTTTTTCCAACTTGTGGGTCGCCACCCCAGGGGGGTAGCAAAACCTAGCTCGGGTGTTCGCGGTCACAAGCAAGGCGAAAGTGAAAAGCAATGGTTTAAAGTTCTACGGTACAATGATTTCAGAGAGAAGTTTCAGTTTACTTTTTAACAACTTGTCGAATCATGGTCCTATATTTGAGACGCTAATAAATAACTTATTTTTAGTGATCGACTGAAACAAAATTTTCAGCAAAAACCGCAACCGAGTTTCGGCTTCTGTTTTAGATTCGGCTGATATAAAACCGAAATTTATTGAAATAGGTTTGCTTTTATTTTATTTTACTTTTATATGGGAGTTGCTTGTTTTTTGCCTTGCTTATAAGGCTTATATTAACTGCAAAAGGTATGTTATTTCAAATTACTCTGACTTTAGTGTGAGGATCTGGTGGGACAATCGGCTGTAATCTTGTTAAGGAATTTCTCCGCATTTGATTTAAGAAAATAAAACCACAGAAAACTAATTCAAAAGTAGTCAGACTATTGACAGGCATCAACAGACCTTCCGTTCCACTTTGAGAAGTAAAAAATAAGTTAAAAATCAAATAATGTCAAATTGAAAATGCCAAAAATTCGGGGTTTGTATTTTATTTGCGATTATTAAGTGTTTTTTCTTTAATGTCCGTAACAAGCGCACGCAGCATAATTTTGGGAGTGTCCTGAGTTTTGACGTACGTTCCTGCATTTATTTTTGATGGGATTAAAAAAAAATCAATATGAAACTTTAAGTGATAATCTTAGACACAACGGTAGGCTGAAAACTAATTCACACATGCTTGTAGAACGCGAACAAAATAACCTCTAGAAGCTAGGTGCGCTAGGTGGCATGTGGAAGTAACATTCCCCCTCTATACGCATGCGCAAGTTTAAAGGCGTTGCGGTCATCCAGTATATTTTGAGAAGCGAAAGAATGGGGACGTGTTCTAATGCTATA